>NC_085101.1:5526659-5549159 GCF_963422355.1 Corticium candelabrum | reverse complement strand
TGTGTGTGTGTGTGTGTGTGTGTGTGTGTGTGTGTGTGTGTGTTCATTCTGTATGCTGATTTGGACTCCGGATGTAGGAGCATTTTCGGCTCGATTTGGTTCTACTTGGTGTTCTAATCGTTGCTGCTCGACTGATTGCCTACATTGTCCTGCGCATTCGAGTTTTGCTCAGTAAAACATGACAAGCAAGGGATGGTTAGTTGTAACAACACTATGTACTCCTGCATAAATACATTCATTAATACAACTAATGGTAAGTACAAACGTGTGTACCTACTTGGGGATCCCAAGCAACATACCAAAATGACATTCAGAATCCATAATATTCTGTCTGTCACTCTGCATTGACAAACGTGGCTCTGATAGAACTATCTGCTAGTTAATTAAATAAATTAATAATTATTTATAACTAAATTAATTATTTAATAATTAATTGATGTGATAGCTGTGTGCAATATGACTCCATAAATGCACACAACTATGAGCTAGTTGCAATCAGTTGAGTTTTATTTGCTAAAGAGACAATGAACTTGCTCACACAAGGTACTAATTGTTATTGCACTGTTTGTTTGTGCTATATAGGACTGCAGTTTACAGACAAACAGACAATACAATAGTGTACTAACCTACTAATATGTGTTTTATCTAATTGTTTAGTTACTTTTACTTTATAAATCAATGTGTATATAGTTAGCTTAGTTCTGATTGCTTCTCACTCTCATCATCAAAATTAGAATTGCCAACAGCCGTAACCCAAATGTGAGCACAAAGAGTAGACCGATATTCCTGCCAACATTATCCTACATGTGGATTGCAACAGAAAGCACATGGTTAGATCAAACGACGCCACACAATGAGGGAACATCAACTAACAGCATTGATACTATAGAATTCTAGAATCTCGTCTCCTCGACAAATTTTCACTGTTTCTGTAGTGGCAGTGCATTCTCCACTTGTCGCATTGAACGTGTCTGCAAAAGTGACAACTGAAAATGATGGGTAAACTTAACAACAAATGATGATATTTACCTAAATTGATACCTGACCACTGGTTTGTCATCAGTATTTCAAACCCATAATATACCCAAGATGTAAATTTTATCCACAGCAGGTGTTTCTTTCTGAGATAGAAACAGTACAGGGCAGGGCTGGTGGAGCAGAATAGAGCAAGTGGGTCATGGCCTATCAACTTTTGAAAACAAGACTTTCACTAACAACATTTGGTGAGAACTTTGGGAGATATGGGTAGAGGTGATTAAATATATTAGTGTCTAGTTTAGTTACATAAATTTCAGTGTGTAACAGATGACTTAAACAATTCAATAAATACCTTCTAAACATCTTCACAGTACAACACTACTAGTGGTTGTAGTTATTTGTAATAATATCTAATCAGGCTCCAGCCCTTTACCACTTTTTTTGTCAGAAGTTGCTAAATGGGCGGAGCCTGGCCCACTCAACATCTAGACTGCTCTGCCAGCCCCTGCAGGTCAATAACTTTCAAAAATCTACTTAAATTGAATATGTATAGAGATGCTAGCTATGGCATAATCTAGATCTTACACTGAGTTAGATCTCTGAAAGAAGCCACCCAATAGTATGAAAGGTCGATAACAAGCAGTAGATATAGCTGCCGCAATTAGTACAGATGGAGAGGCAGCTGAGATACAATAACCTGGTGATGATAACATAAAGTGCATGAAGCTAGCTTTAACATTAGGTAATACAGTTTGTTTGCATGCAGCATACCAAAAGACATAGCTGCCAATGATGAAATCACCAATGTCCCATAGAAAACAAAAAAATGACTCACTCCACTTCGAAATCCTATAAACTCATACAACCAGTTGTCAACATGCATGATGATCCTATTTGTAGCAATTGGCCATTTCACCGATCATTGGATATGAAATGATGCAGAAGATGAAGGACAAGATAAGAACAAGTGGCAGCTACAATGTCAAAATGGTAGAATTAAAGTACATTGTCTCATGACCTTCACCCGTTTAATATGCATGCTTATTACATCAGCTAAACTTTTTGCAATGACATAGACTGGTGTTGTGTATAGACGAGATCGGTGTTCCTGACGAAAAACTGGCATCTCCGTAGGTATGTTCTGTAGCAGTATTTGAGGCACATGATAAGATCAACTAAGACATGAATTTAGAAGTAGTGCATGATTACCTGTAATATGCACACCAGGTGAAAAACAGATTGCTGTGAAACGGCAAATGTCAGTGCCCCACCAAAGTTTTGTACTGCTGATTCATCCCGATTCAATTGCAGATATATCAAACCATAAACAATAGCAACAATCTAACAACAGTTTCTTCCCCAATGAGAAAACCTCATCAACAAACTATACACCATGCACTTACTATGGTCAGGGAAAATCTGAGTTTTGCCAAAATAGGATCTCGAATGATAGACAACCAAGCTCTCCACAAAACATAACGGAACTGAGTCAAATATGAACTAGAATAGCTAAACAGAAACTTTTATACAGAACAGATATTCAAAACACTAAAGCTAGTCTGTACCTTTGCTTATCATGAAGCTTACGAGAGATCTGCATGAATAACACATGCAGTTGATTACCTAATCTGTCAAATTACAATAGAGAAACTGACGTGAAAGTGACGTTTTTCTTCATTTCTTTCTTTCAGTGCTATGTTTGTTAAAGTTTCAATTTCTTCTCTGACGTCATCTGCTAGATCACTGACCTCAAATGCATCACAAATTGCCTGACATATTAAATATACAAATATAACCAAAAATTAATAATTTTTAAGAAATGTCACCTTTACGTTGTTCTTGCATTCCTGCTCACTGTCTGGTACAACAGCAAGTGTGTAGATGTAAAAGTCAGCTGGATTGTAGTTTTCCGGACATTCATATCCAGCTCTAGTAACACTTTAATATTAACAAACAGCTTTACTCTTTACTCCTTAGTGTATTACTCACTCAGCAAAAAACTGAGAGGCTCGACATGTTGGTCCCAGATATGCTGTCCGTCCTTCAGCCATCAATATGACATGATCAAATAGAGCATATACTATTGATGATGGCTGGTGAATTGAACACAAAACTGTACGGCCAGTAGCTGCTACTCTTGTAAGCAATTTGACAACATACTCAGCCATGAAAGAATCAAGACCTGACGTTGGTTCGTCAAGAAACAGCAAGGGAGGATTCTTCAAAAGCTGCAAATAAATCAAAATTAAATGTTAGGCTGGCTACTCTAATGCAGACTTTAAAACAGAAAATCCTTGCTTGTGATGCAACTGCCAAACGTTTCTTTTCTCCTCCAGAAATGCCTTTGATTTTTCCTGGTATTCCAATCAACGTATCTTTACACTTACACAAGCCCATTTCAGACATCACTTGCTCAATACGCTCAAGCTTCTCTTTCTTACTATACTTCTTGCCCAGCTTTAAAGCAGCCTACAAATTAATGTGTTCAGTATTAATGATTGACACACACACACACACACACACACACACACACACACACACACACACACACACACACACACACACACACACACACACACACACACACACACATCAACAGAAACTAGAAGAGTAGGCACATGATTGCTTCTAATTATAATAGCACAAGAGCAGCTAAATCGCAACACTGTTCAAAAGTGCATGTGGCATGTCAACATGACATGAAAGTACATCAGATGTAATAATTAAATAGAATAATATATGTTAACTAGTTGTTTGCTTTGTTACCTCCTCACCTGAAACTTTAGATGCTCAATTACTTTCATGGTGCCAATAAAGATGTAGTCCTGCTGCACATATGCTGATACTTGATGAACATCTGATGCAAAGGCCACTTTTCCGTCTAGCTTCACAGTGCCGGTTACCTTCAGGCGACTTTGATTCTGACTTGCCAACACATTTAAGAGTGTTGTTTTTCCAACACCACTAAAACATAAATTTATTTTCTGTATGTATGTATGTATGTATGTATGTATGTATGTATGTATGTATATATATATATATATATATATATATATACCGGTATGTACGTATAGTATGTGTGCAAGTACATGTATACGTGCAATTTCTCTCTAATGATCATGTATGCACATTATAATGCATGTTGTAAGTTCTGCATGATAACACATACCTTGCTCCCATGATAGCGATAAGTTGTCCCGGCATTGCAATACCACTCACTGAAAAGAAAGAACATAATTAAATTTTAATTAATTAATATTGTACATTAGTGTATTGATTTATTTGTATAGGCTCTAGATACCTAGAAATAGTCTTAGCTAATCTTTGGGCCTAGTGAGAACATCTCCACCCTCTGGAATGCGCATGTAAAGAATGAGAGAGAAGCACAGCTTGGCCGGTCCACATGCAGCTCGTTGACCGTGAGGCGGGCATGCACGTGGATTACAGTAATACTGTCGTGATCTCGAAGACTCGACGGATGTGGGCGGGTCGATTTACGGATGTGGGCGGATCGATATACGGATGTGGGCGGTATTATCTGCTCCGCATATACACAATAATTCTTACTAAAGTTCAAATGAATGATTGTATATGTGGCACAGTGCTACTGTACACACGTAAACTTCGCAGAGGGGTACCACGCCCAAACAATTGCACCCATATACGGTTAGTTAATTTTGAGTAAATCCCAGTAAGTGCAGCAGCTGCATGTTCCGGAACCTAAACACGCAAACGGGGGTTTAGCACTTAATTTAGTAATACTTCATTTTAGAACTAGTGAGTACTAAAACTCATCTTCAGTGGCGTTCCAGGCATGTTCTAGACTCGAGCATCCGACCGCGGTCGTCTCCTTCGATCCCCCAGAAGAAGAAAGACGGTCTTTCTCCTCCTGGAGGAAGCCGGCTGGACACTCGAGCCTAGGCATGTTTCTGCGTTGCCTAGATCTTGGACGTTGTCCCTTGAAAAATACGTTCTCGGTACTAGTAAATTAGAGGGTACGTTGTATGTGTCCAGATGTTCTTACGTTGTTCTGAGCCGTCGAATGACCGTAGTAATTTAGTAGTATGTTCTGCATGTCGTTCAGTCATGTATCTAGTCGTGGACATCGAGGCACTAATGCTAAGAACTTCTAGATAGCTTCGATCAGAACGATGGAAGCGTCACGATCAAGCGATTTAATAAAAAATCTCCTTGCTAGGGAGTCGATTACTCCTCAGCTGTACGATGAGAGTATCGCCGCCAAAGAGTCATCTATTGCACAACTAAGGATCTGAGGATCAAGTTGGTTTACCAACACGTTACTACACGTGCAAATCTCATCCCAGATCAACCAGTGGTTCCACGTGTGAAACACACACCGGCTCCATACGTGTTCGGACCGCTAGCAAGCCCTGTTTTAAAGCCCTGACTATACGCCCCTGCATCGATCCTACGTAGCACTTCAGCGAATGCTGGAAGTTAATTAAACAACGATCGAGAGTTACCACTGTTATTGTTTCGCCCTACGTATACATTTTGTATGGGTTTTCTTGTTTATGTGTAGTTATAATGCCTCGCCACGATGAGCGAGTGGGGTCTTTACCCCCATCTGGGCGTACATGTTTCTGTGTAGTCCACACAGCAATCGATGACTAGCCGATTCGATATAGATTGCAGGCATTACGGTGACCGCGAACTCGGCAACATGTCTAGTGGATATCCATGACCACCGGGAAAGCGCCAAACGTCTTCGTCAACGGACAGTTCGCTAAACCACAGAAACTTCCCAACGACCGAAACGAGTCATAGTCTCATGGACAAAGCTAGAGAAACATGAGAAAGAAAGACAGAAAGAAAGAGAGACGACTGGGGTTTGAACCCCCAAACCATGGAGTAGTAGCCATTGTTGCTAACCACTAAGCCACGGCGGTGACTTATAATAAATTGATCATTAGATGTATTGCAAAATAATAGACTTCTTTGCCTTAAAATTAATTGAAACTAGACAATTACTAATTGATAGTACTAACCGTTGTTCAAGATGAATTTGTTCGGATGTGTAGCATCAATCCCCTGAATTCTTTCCCAAACCGACGGTCGTGCACCGGACGCTACTGCTGATATATTCAACCACGAGAGAGAGACGGTTGTTGTTGGCTTCGACATCTGTCGCTTGAGACGACGCTTCGACATGTTTGTTCCGCTTTTCTTTGTCCATGAAGCGTCAAACAAGACGGTAGCATTGCGCTTCAAAGCCGGCACTTTGTCGTGCACCGTTTCGTTTTGCGTTTTGCGATCGAGATCAACTCGAGAGATCTCAACTGTCTGCCGCTTGAGAAGAGGACGTTTCATCACGCTTTTCTTTCCGGGTGAGCTGGCAAACTCGTCTTCTCGGGCCGCTATCGAGACGGGATGTGATCCGTTTGCGTTTGCAGAAGATTCAGGTGGCGATTGAGATGTGAGATGTACAGATCTAGTGTCTTCCATGTCAACAAGTTGGACAACTACAGCAGAAGTGACAAAAACAAACAGAAGAACCTCTAGGCTACCCTAGCTGCAGGGCTTTGCTGCATGCACAAAAGAGGAACTGAAATAAATGCAATGCCTGCTCTAGCGTATACTATAGAGCCTATTATATTGTAATGTATGTATACTTCATTCCTAGCAGATGAATGGGGCCATTCCCATAGCACGTTGATCATCTCGCGTAGTTAATTAATTAACTCACTAAGTTTGATATCAGTCAGAGATTAAATAAGAAAAGTTATTAAATTATTGGCAATTAGAAGGAAATATTGGCAATAGAAGGAAATCGTCATATCTCATCGAATAACGATTTCTCTATAAAACTAACAATGTGATGTGAGCTATAGTGTGGACACCATTTGACACAATCAAATGAATCAAAAAATGACTTTCAGAATCCACATTATTTTGTCTGTCACTCTGTGTTGACAAACATGGCTATGATGATGATGATGATGATGATGATGATGATGATGATGATGATGACATAGAACTATCTGCTAGCTAATTAATGTGACAGCGATGTGCAATACGGTGGCCCCCATAAATGCACACAACCATGAGCTAGTTGCAATCAGCTACTTCTATACGCTAGACATAATGAAATTGCTCACAAAAGCGCTAATTGTTATTACACTGTTTGTATGTGCTATATAGGGCTGCAGTTACAGACAAACAGACAATACAATAGTACTAACCTATTAATATGTGTTTATCTAATTGTTCAATTGGAAATTAAATGTATATAGTTAGCTATTTCTGATTGTTTCTCACTCTCATCATCAAAATCAGAATTGCAAACAGACGAAACCCAACTATGATCACAAAGAGTAGACCGACATTTCTGCCAACATCATCCTACATGTGGATTATAACAGAAAGCAAATGGTTAGATCAAACGATGTCACACGATGAGGGAACATCAACTGACAGCATCAACACTATAGAATTCTAGAATCTCGTCTCCTTGACAAATTTTCACTGCTCCTGTAGTTGCAGTACATTCTCCACTTGTCGCATTGAACGTGTCTGCAAGAGTGACAACCGAAAGTGATAGGTAAATAAATTAACTTAGCAACAAATGACAATATTTACCTAAATTGATACCTGACCACTGATTTGTCATTAGTATTTGAAACCCATAATATACCCAAGACGTAAATTTTATCCACAGCAGGTGTGTCTTCCTGAGATAGAAACACGCAGTACATTGCAACAAGGCAGGACTGGTGGAGCAGGGTAGGGCAAATAGGCAATGGCTTACTCAACTATTGAAAATGAGATGCATACCAGCAATGTTTGGCAAGAACTTTTAAAAAATGTGTACAACAGGTGAATAAATAATTAAATAGTGTGCGTGGTCAATAAAATTTCAATGTGTACGAGATAACTTAATTAATTCAATAAATACTTCCCAAACATCTTCAGAGTACAATGAGATCAGGCTTCACCCCTTTACCAAAACCACTCTTGTTGGGAGTGCCATATGCAAATAGGCGGAGCCTGGTGAACGGCCCATTCGAATCTAGACTGCTCCGCCAGCCCTACAGGTCAATAACTTTCAAAATCTATCTAAATTGAATATTTATAGATGCTAGCTAGCACGATCTAGATCTTACACTGAGTTAGATCTTTGATAAAAGCCACCCAATACTATGAAAGGTAGATAAAGAGCACTAGATATACAGTGCGGGACAGCATAAATCCCCCCAATGCGCATGTCATTCCTAAACGCGCACAGTTTAAATTTGGTTTGGTCTACCTATTTCAAATTTGGTCCAGTGGTGTACAAGTTTATTTGCTACAACGAGCCAGCTTAATTTGATAAACGAAAGAGTTTCGTTCTCTCACGGCGAGAATAATGGAGACGCCTCCTCAAGTTCCCGTATTGTCCTACGAAAAATAGGAATATTGCCGTAGATGATTGAGAACTCGATGAAAGATTGTCACCATGATGTGCAACAAAACTGCAGAAATGGATTTTCGAGATTGTTTATTAATTCTGAGTTTAACCGCAAGAGGGGCCCCACTAAGGGTCTCACTTCGCGCCCTATCGTTTTTCATGCACGCGCTATTCGAATTCAGAAGTGTACCAAACGCTATTAGACAAACAGGGTTAAATATCCACAGAAGCACATTTTTTAATTTTTCTCTAGATGCAGTGTGAATGACACTCAAAGATAGGCATGATAATAAAAATATACAATTGGTCACGTGATCTAGTTTACATAATACAAGACGCGACTGAAACATTATTTTAACATGTCTAAAGTTGTTCCGCCAATCTCTGATGGTGCCCTCATTTTTGTGTACTATCTGCGACACAACATCTGCGGCCCTTTTGACGGTCTGCGATGTCTCCCTACGGTGAAACTCGAAAAGCAACAACGACAGCATCTTTAGATCTACGATTCCCAAAGCTCTTACCCATTCATCCAGACAACTCCAAACATCATCATCGCTAAAAGACTGCACCGAATCGTTGTCCCCGTCTAGTGTTTCAGCGTCTGCCTCTGCCGTACATGCTGGTTCCGAAGGGGCCCCCTCCTCTTCAGATGGTCTAAGCTTCAGCCTTTTCTCATTCATAGCTTCAACCCTTTCTAGTTGTTTCTTTCTTTTACTCCAACGCATGGCGTCCATGATGATGGCAGTGAGGGGACTAAGAGAATACGGTATCCATGGCAATAATGTGCCATCAACCAATCGCAATGCAGCCACAGCTGTTAGACAGCCAATCAACACTCGCTAATCTAAATTCGTTATCTTGCAAACCACGTGGTCAAAACCGACGTCATTCTGTAGGGCTTCTCACGGCGATCACGTGCATATGTAAGAACGTCTATAAATACGCAGGGCGAATTTTCTAACGTGCGCTACGTTTGGGGGGATTTATGCTGTCCCGCACTGTAGCTGCAGCAACTGGTACAGATGGAGAGACTGCTGAGATACAATAACCTGGTGATGACATAAAGTGCATAGAGCTGGCTATAACATTAGGTAATGGAGTTTGTTTGCATGCAGCATACCATATGACATAGCTGCCAATGATGAAATCACCAATGTCCCATAGAAAACAAAAAAATGACTCACTCCACTTCGAAATCCTATAACTCATGCAACCAGTTAACACGCACGATGATCCTATTTGTAGCAATTGGCCATTTCACCAATCATTGGATATGAAATGATGCAAAAGATGAAAGACATCATAAGAACAAGTGGCAGCTACAATGTCAGAATGATAGAATTAAAGTACATTGTCTCATGACACTCACCCGTTTAATATGCATGCTTATTACATCAGCCAAACTTTTAGCAATGACATAGACTGGTGTTGTGTATAGATGAGATCGGTGTTCCTGACGAAAAACTGGCATCTCCGCAGTTATGTTCTGTAGCAGTATTGGAGACACGCATACTATAAGATCAACTATGACATAAATGTAAAAGTAGTGCATGATTACCTGCAATGTGCACATCATGTGAAAAATAGATTGCTGTGTAAGGGCAAATGCCAGTGCCCCACCAACGTTCTGTACTGCTGATTCATCTCGATTCAGTTGCAGATATACCAAACCATAAAAAATAGCAACAATCTACAACAGTTTCTTTCCCAATGAGAAAACCTCATCAACAAACTATACACCATGCACTCACTATGGTCAGGGAAAATCTGAGTTTTGCCAAAATAGGATCTCGAATGATAGACAACCAATCTCTCCACAAAACATAACGGAACTGAGTCAAATATGAACTAGAATAGCTGAACAGAAACTTTTATACAGAACAGATATTCAAAACACTAGAGCTAGTCTGTACCTTTGCTTATCATGAAGCTTATGAGAGATCTGCATGAATAATCAGAAACACATGCAGTTGATTACCTAATCTATCAAATTATAATAGAGAAACTGACGTGAAAGTGACGTTTTTCTTCATTTCTTTCTTTCAGTGCTATGTTTGTTAAAGTTTCAATTTCTTTTCTGACGTCATCTGCTAGATCACTGACCTCAAATGCATCACAAATTGCCTGACATATTAAATATACAAATATAACCAAAAATAAAAGACTTCAAGAAATGTCACCTTCACGTTGTTCTTGCATTCCTGCTCACTGTCTGGTACAACAGCAAGTGTGTAGATGTAAAAGTCAGCTGGATTGTAGTTTTCCGGACATTCATATCCAGCTCTAGTAACACTTTAACATTAACAAACAGCTTTACTCTTTACTCCTTAGTGTATTACTCACTCAGCAAAAAACTGAGTGGTTCGACATGTTGGTCCCAGATATGCTATCCGTCCTTCAGCCATCAATATGACATGATCAAATAAAGCATATACTATTGATGATGGCTGGTGAATTGAAAACAAAACTGTACGGCCAGTAGCTGCTACTCTTGTAAGCAATTTGACAACATACTCAGCCATGAAAGAATCAAGACCTGACGTCGGTTCGTCAAGAAACAGCAAGGGAGGATTCTTCAAAAGCTGCAAATAAATCAAAATTAAATGTTAGGCTGGCTACTCTAATGCAGACTTTAAAACAGAAAATCCTTGCTTGTGATGCAACTGCCAAACGCTTCTTTTCTCCTCCAGAAATGCCTTTGATTTTCCCTGGTATTCCAATCAACGTATCTTTACACTTATGCAAGCCCATTTCAAACATCACTTGCTCAATACGCTCAAGCTTCTCTTTCTTACTATACTTCTTGCCCAGTTTTAAAGCAGCCTACAAATTCATTATTTAGTATTTAATGACTGACACACCACACACACACACACACACACACACACACACACACACACACACACACACACACACACACACACACACACAACACACACACAACATCAACAGAACATGACAGAAACTAGAACAGTAGGTACATGACTGCTTATAATTAAATTAATGGCACATGATTGCTGATAATTATAATAGCACAGAGCAGCTACATGGCAACACTGTTCAAAAGTGCATGTTGCATGTCAATATGATACAAATCTACTTTACACATCAGATGTAATAGAATAATACATGTTAACTACTTGTCTGCTGTGTTACTCGCCTGAAACTTTAGATGCTCGATTACTTTCATGGTGCCAATAAAGATGTCGTCCTGCTGCACGTATGCTGATACTTGATAAACATCTGATGCAGAGGCTACTTCTCCATCTAGCTTTACAGTGCCGGTTACCTTCAGACGACTTTGATTCTGACTTGCCAACACATTTAACAGCGTTGTTTTCCCGGTACCACTAAAACATGAAACTAATTTTCTGTATGTATGTATGTATGTATGTATGTATGTATGTATGTATGTATGTATGTATGTATGAATATTTGGTCTAAGTTCTTTACCACCTACCTTGCTCCCATGATAGCGATAAGTTGTCCTGGCATTGCAATACCACTCACTGGAGAATTAACAGCCCTATGTGAGCTGGTGAAACCAGAAAATTGTCAATTAAGTACTAACCGTTGTTCAAGATGAATTTGTTCGGGTGTGTAGCATCAACCCCCTGAATTCTTTCCCAAACCGACGGTCGTGCACCGGACGCCACTGCTGATATATTCAACCACGAGAGAGAGACGGTTGTGGACGGCTTCGACATCTGTCGCTTGAGACGACGCTTGTTTGTTCCGCTTTTCTTTGTCCATGAAGCGT
This sequence comes from Corticium candelabrum, assembly GCF_963422355.1. Lineage (NCBI taxonomy): Eukaryota > Metazoa > Porifera > Homoscleromorpha > Homosclerophorida > Plakinidae > Corticium > Corticium candelabrum. The sequence goes on along the minus strand of NC_085101.1, from coordinate 5,537,010 downwards.
CAAACAGGACGGTAGCACTGCGCTCCAAAGCCGGCACCTTGACGTGTACCGTTTCGTTCTGCGCTTCCAGGTCAAGATCAATTTCAGAGATCTCAACTGTCTGCCGCTTAAGAAGAGGACGTTTCATCACGCTTTTCTTTCCAGGTAAGCTGGCAAACTCGTCTTCTCGGGTCGGTATCGAGACGGGATGTGATCCGTTTGCAGAAGATTCAGGTGGCGATTGAGATGTGAGATGTACAGATCTAGTGTCTTCCATGTCAGCAAGTTGGACAACTACAGCAGAAGCTATAAAAACAAAACAGAAGAACCTCTAGGTTACCCTGCAAGGCTTGCTGCACAAGAAAGGAACTGAATTAATGCAATGCCTCTAACATACTATACTGTAGAGCTTTTAGTGCAATTACCTAACTCATTCATAACAAATGAGTTAGAGACCACCCAGAGTATACGTTAATGGTATGCAGTGTAGTCTCGCGTAGTCGGTTCCTGAACTACATAATTGCAATTTATGCTCTACAAAATTGCAATATCAATTAAGGTTATAATAGTTGTTAATTAATTAAATTAAATTATTGCCAATTGAGGAAAATTGTTGTATGCCATCCAATGACACTTTCCATCTCAATCTGATGATTTCAGATGGGTCCTACCTTTTTTCTGTTATTCGCTGTCCAACTTTGAATACATTTTAAATCAGATTGAAAAGTTGCAATTGTATACTATAGGATGAGAGCAACTGCGCTGTGTGTTCACCTCCTAAAGAACTCGGTTGCCAAATGGTAGGAGACTTTGTTGTGAGGTGCATAATTTTGTGACTTTCATGCGTCTAGATGGAATCATCTGACACGGTTCTTGAAGAGATGTCGCTCTAGGCACTAGCTACGTACCCTGGCTAGCTGCAATTAATTAGAAGTGCACGCCGTGGTACCGGCTGGTAATTCCAGGCGAATAATGTCGTGAAAACATCGGTGTATTCGACGGGTATTTCAGCGGATTTCTACTGTGACACCGGCTGGAACTACTCGTAATTGCATTGGTACTGGTACACAGCGGACTAACGAGTAAATCCCTCTGGTATTCACCCAGGATTTCAACGAATAATGGCAGAGACACGCCAGCAATTGTATTGCAGTTTAGACATTATTATTCTTATAATGCGGCTATTCCAATGTAAACAGTGTAAAGAAAGCTAGAATACGACATAGGATAACTACCGTCAACTGTTTTTCAAAGTCAAAAAACCGCTAGACATGGCGATCTTTCGAAACACAGTTTTCTGATTTTCTTCTTCTCGTACCGATTCCCTCAGCTGCGTACGTCCGTAGTCCGTCAAATTTCTCGAAAATTTTACGAAATCTTTTAGCCATTGCAGTGAAGCTAGATAGAGTTGCGATGCAGACAGCTGGAGCGAGAACTTATGACCGCCGCGCAGTTGAACATGCACAACAATGTTATTACACTGTACTGCTGTTTGATTGGTCGAGAGGTAAGCGGTGGAATGGAAGCATCGATTACTCCTAGCAACTGCCCTGAAACTTGCTAATTGATTAAAGCATTCCTGAACGTAGTTGTCTTGCCGACAAATGATATGATGTCTGTAAAGAAATGACTAAAAACACAAGCAACTATCGCATAAGCTTCTGGTACACGTACAATAGTGCACATTCTACATGAATATTAAAATTCATCCCTAGGGCGATGCTTATTACGAGCTTCTAGACATGGTAGATTTCTAACACTGTCGAAACAACGTTACTAATGTCATTCAATCCTTCAAAAATGGTCCCACGGATCTTTCGTAGATAATTCAGCGTGTTGTTCACATGTAAATCAAAGGAAAGCGCGTCGTACGAGCAAATTACGTTCACGTCCGTGATCCAGCTGTGCAGGTTAATTAACACGCCGTGAAAGGTCTGAGGTGCACGGATCCGTGATCCTAAGTACCGGACACGGCAGCGTAAAACCGCCGATATCTGCCTGGATTTCGCTATCACGCCGAGATCACGCCGGGACAACGACGGCATCCTTCCGTGCATTTCGCATTAAGGTTTGCTGCACAAAGAAATTAGGTAAACAATGCAATGCCTACTACAGTGTATCTATCTATCTATCTATCTATCTATCTGCCTGTCCTGCGGATGGTTGTGAGTACCAAGGAGCTGTCACACGGACCTTGCATCATTTTCGTCAGCGTCATGCCCCAGGTGAGACGTCTCGAGAGTTCGTAGCTGTGCACGACTTACACCCATGCCCATACTGCCGTCAATGGTTTCATCGTCTTCTGAGACATACTCATGGGTGCAAGATCTCTCATTCATCGTCACCTAACGAAATCCAGAAAGGGTCCCCCTTTCCTTGGATTCCTGCACCAATGATATGTGTGAAAGTCAGTGTCGTGGTCAAGTCGGTTCTTCTTTGTCTTTATCATCTTCTTTAGCAAACAAAGCAAAGGAAAATACAGATAGTTGTTCCTTGAGTGGAAAACCCAGCAATAATCTCATTTATATTTCAAACTCACTTTCAGAGCCCTTGGATGCCAGAGCATGGTCTCTCCTTAAAAGGTTGACGGTCAATGACTTTCTTTCTTCTACAGTACCTTGTACTGTGTCTCGAGTTCCCAACGTTGCAGTCTCAGTTTTTCATAAATGTTGTGCTATTCCTCTTGAGAGAATTGCTTCTGATTCATCTGATGCTGTAGCATGGAAGCTTTTGATGCTTGTTCCAAGGATGGTTCTTACCCCTCCTAAACGTGGTGGGAGAGCAGGATGTCAGGAAATTCGCAATTTGTGTCAAAAATTTCTGGAGTATCGTTGGGAAGAACTACTGCAGTTGAACGCTCCTAGATGAAGAAACGAATCTAAAACACCAAAAAACCATCAAAGAAATTCTGCTCTTCGTCTCATACGTTGTGGTGAGTTGTCTCGTGCAGCTAGAATTCTATGCAGCAAAGGTCTAGCTCCAGCTACACAAGCTACTGTTGACAAGTTAGCTTCTAAACACCCAATTCAGCGACAAGTTCCTGAGTATGAGGATCCAAAATCAGATCCAGGCTTGAATCTGAATCAGCAGTCTCTTGCTTGGATGATTAGATCTCCCCCCCCCGTGGTTCTGGAGGCGGTCCATCTAGATGGAGATATGAGCATTTACGTGCCCTGATTGCTGATCATCAAATCAGTGATTATCTTCACTTTCTATGCAGTGCTATTGCATCTGGCTCACTTCCTGAAGAACCCATCTCTCTTTTGTCAGCTTCTCGTCTGGTTGCATTACCGAAAGGATTCGATGATGTGCGCCCAATAGCCATTGGGGAAGTTTTTAGGAGAATTACAGCTAAGGTCATCTGCTCAGAAAAACAGACAGAATTCCATTCTTTCTTCTGTCCTATTCAACATGACGTGGCTACTGAAGGTGGAGTTGAGCTTATAGTTCATCAAGCTCAAGCTTTGACTGAACAACACCCAGATTGGGTAATTTTAAAATCAGACATTAAGAATGCTTTCAATTCGATTAGTCGACAACACATGTTACAGCAAGTATGCAATCATTTTCCGGACGTGTATCCACATGCTTTTAACATGTATGGTCATGTCAGCTCACTTGTGTATACTAAGGGCCATAGTACTGTCATCCTCCAGTCGCAAGAAGGAGTCCATCAAGGAGACCCTTTGGGCCCCTCTTTGTTTTCCATTACTATACAACCATTACTCTCTAAGGTGCAGAAGCAACATCCCCGAGTTCAAACTCTGGCCTATTTGGATGACGTCTTCTTGATTGGTTCGCCTGAAGAAACTGTGAATGCCTTTCAAGACCTACAATGTCAGTTTGAGTCAACAGGTCTACTCGTCTCTAAGCAGAAATGTGAAGCATATGCAATGGCTTATCCAGATGAGTGGTCTGTTGACATTGCCATCAACACTTCTGGCATTGACATACTGGGAACCCCAATTGGGACACCAGATTACGTCTCCGCACGTTGCACAGACAAGGCAAAGTCTGGTACTGAACTATGTTCAAAACTACTAGAATTGGACGATCCACAGAGTTCTTTACTGCTACTCAGGCACTGTCACGTTCCTAGTCTCAACCATTCGAGTAGAACTGTCATACCGGAACAACTCAATAAAGCTGCTTTGATACATGATGACCAGACATATCAAACTTTTTCTTCAGTCATGGGCTTAGAGATGTATCAGACCCTGATTCATGGTTTCAGAGTTGTTTGCCTATTAGGCATGGAGGGTTTGGTCTCTCCAGGATGCAATCAGTCACTCCCATGGCATTCCTAGCAGCTTGGGCTCACACGTCCCGGGAACTGTCTTTGCGGTTGAACTCTCATGAGTTGATTGACAACTTTTTTGAAAGACAGTCTTTTGAAGGATCTCTCTCTCACCGTCTGTCACTAGCGTGGGCTACTATACAAGAATAAATGCCAGAGAAATCCTTATTAAGTGAAAAATCTCTAAGTCAAATTCTTGAAGATCCGGAAAAGTTACAACATCGTTTCACGTGCACAATGGCTGATGATGGTTACAATCTTCTGTTAGGAAAAGAAAACTCACATGAAGTTTCAGCCAGACTTAGATCAGTCAGTGGAAAGGGAGCTGGTGCCTTCTTACAAGCAATCCCAACGTCAAACGAGCTTGCACTAAAACCCGGCAAATTTCGCCTAGCAGCTTGTTTACGTTTAGGGCTTCACCTTCCTTTTCAGGGAATGCAAGATAAGTGCGATTGTGGGACACACCTTGACTCTTTTGGGTATCATCTCATGACATGTAAACACGGAGGAGGTCCCGTTTGGGCTCATGACTCAATTGTAAGCTCTTGTTCGGAATGCTTGAAAAAGCTGGCCGTTCTCCACAAGAAAGAACCAAAACATAGATATCTGAACAATGAGGGTAGACCTGATATTCTCATATGCCACACCGGTATTTTGTCTGATCAGGAGATGGATATTTCACTTGCCCATCCCTGGAGTAAAGAGGTCGTCAAAAATTGCGCCAAACTGAGTGGATTTGCTGCAAAGAAAAGAGAAAAAATGAAAAATGCTAAATATGATGAGATTCTTCCAGGAGGTAGTGCACCGAAATGCATACCTGTAGTGTTTGAGCACTTTGGCACCTGGGGAGTTTCCACTGAGCGTCTGCTGAACACTTTATCGCTTAAGTCCAAAGATAAAGAAGGAAAGAACAACTCTGCTGACTTCAAGACCTACTGGAGACGTTGTTTTTCCGTTACACTGCAGAAACTAAATGCTCGTGTGATGATGAAAAACTGAACATTGTTCAAGGTGGTTCCATTTTAGATGATGAACTCAGGCGTGTCTAGGCACGCCAAGATTACTTTCTTAAGTTAGAGTTTAGGTTTGAGTTTAGTTGACATTTTATGTAGTTTGCGGTATCTATCGAATGTCATTGTACTAGAGAATTGGCTATATCTAATAAATATTCTATCTATCTATCTATCTATCCCCTTGGTACATGAACATTTTGGGAGATGGGGCAAGGAAGCCATTAACTTCCTCAAGTCCCTAGGGGATCGCTCCAAGGATGAATATGGTCAATACAACAAAAAGGATTTTATGTCAGTGTCTAGACGCCGGATTAGCGTTGCACTTCAGAAAGGCAATGCTAAAGTTATTCTAAGGAAGCTGGAAAGACTAATTTATGCTTTTTCTTCGCTTGACCTTGCTTTCACAGACGTTCAGTCTTACGTTCATTAGAATAGACAGCAGTTTTCATTAGTCTTTTGTGCTAGAGAAAGAAATTATTCAATAAAATCTATCTATCTATCTATCTATCTATCTATCTATCTATCTATATATATATACTGTAGAGCGTATACGTAGCTATAGTACATTATATATTACCGTATTATTTCCGCAAGTACTCATTATAACGCAGAGTTACTATTTATCAATCATCTCTAAGCATGGGTTACCTATTTGAGCATATGGGTTACTATAGCTACTCCCGGAAATACGGTAATATGCAATTCCATAACTCAGATAAGTCAGTACACATACATGATAATTAATTGGTGGTCTCCTGTAGTCGGTTCCTTAGCTCCCTCATCCTAAACTGTAAACAGCAAAAAATATTCCGGAAATATGAGGAAGAAGAGAGGCTAGACCACAGCCTATGTAGCATGCAACCTGTTGCAAGACTAACAACAGATTTGGATCAACGTCTTTTTGTCAGGTGATTTCCATACATATACAACTAACTTAAGTTTAATTAATTAAACATACCGCAAAGTATTACTTAACATTAGTGTTTCCAACACATCAACCCAGTTGTAGCAATCCTGACCGATAAATATTCACTAAATTTCCTCTATCAAAATTGTGCTGTTTCAGCAGCGGCGGCAGCATGTGTCATGATGACGCACAAACGAGGTGACCTCTAGACCCACTACTCACAACTAATGTCGCATGTACTTGTCCGGCTTTACAGGAAACAACAAACCTTTAGCATTCTGCTATATATATAGCCTTCATCTCGCATTCTGTTGTATACCTAGTTTGTTGCAGAACGCTGCACGAAATGGAGGCTATCGAAATCGAAGAAATTCCCGACTCTCTTCAGGACGCGACGGTATCGTATCCTGCGCCCGAACTTCAGGCAACCGTACACACCAATGTGGCAATCGTTGAGGTGGGAGAGGTGTCACGGTCGCCTGCCGGTCGTGCAGCATCTCTCGACTCTGCTGCTGCACAAGACGTCGACCAGGCCAAGAATCCCAGAGCCGTTCCCGCTTTAGAACGCAATGCCACCGTTCTCTTCGACGCGTCGTGGACAAAGAAAGCAAAAGAGCCGCAACAGGATGTGCACGTGAACAAATTGGAGCGACAAATGTCTCGACCGTCTACAGCCGTCTCACTCTCTTGGTCTAATCTCAAGGTGGTGGCACCCGGTGCAGGTCCTTCCCTAAAGGAGCGGCTGCAAGGGATTTCTGATCGAAAACCCGACAAAGTGATCTTGAAGAATGGTGAATATGGAAAGCTTGATGATCAAGCCAAGCTTATGTATGAGCATTTGTTTTTTGTAGTGAGTGGTATTGCAATGCCTGGGCAGCTCGTTGCCATTATGGGCGCAAGGTTGGTGTCATTAGCGTTTGCTATCTAATTAGTGGACACGTACTACAATAGTTTTCTACATAAATTAATTGAAACAAATCTAAAGCCATGCACAACACACACACACACACACACACACACACACACACACACACACACACACACACACACACACACACACACAACAAACACACACACACACACACACACACACACACACACACACACACACACACACACACACACACAAAGAAACACAAACACACACACACACACACACACACACACACACACACACACACACACAAAGAAACACAAACACAAACACAAAGACACACACACACACACTGTTGCTGTCATTTTATATTTCAATTTACTTTGTCTTAGTTTTATTATAAGTTTGTCATTTGCAGTGGAGCTGGAAAGTCCACGTTCTTGAATGTGTTGTCGAATCAAAATACAAGTCGATTGAAAGTGACTGGGAGCGTGAGGCTTAATGGAAGAGAGGCTTTTGGATCAGATGTTGGTCATCTGTCTGCTTACGTGCAACAGGAAGACATCTTCTTTGGCACGTTGACAGTTAGGGAGCATTTGAAGTTCCAAGTGAGTTTACTTGAATGACACGCGCCAGCATGTGTGCTCGAGCAAGTGCGCAAGCGCACACACACACACACACCACACACACACACACACACACACACACACACACGCTCGCTTGCATGCACACACACACACACACACACACACACACACACACACACACACACACACACACACTGCATGCAAACAAACACTCAAACAAAAACATGTGATCCTTTACATCCAGTTTATGCATTCCTTTTGTTCCATTATATTCCAAGAATTCACTAATCACTATAATAACTAGTCACATCAAACAGCAACTGCTAACATCACCCTGTAACCATTTAGGCCATCATGAGAATGGAAGGGTGGATGAGTAAGAAACAGAAATTGGAACGTGTTGAACAAGTCTTGTTTGAAATGGGACTTAAGAAGTGCGAAAACACAATAATTGGAATACCAGGAAAAATCAAGGGCATTTCAGGAGGAGAAAAAAAGCGTCTCTCGTTTGCTTCTGAGGCAAATTCCTTCGTTCATTGTTGTAAAATGGCAAACTTGTTTTCTTGACTTTCGTGTGGTTTAGATCTTGACCAACCCAGCGTTAATGTTTCTGGATGAACCAACATCCGGTCTTGATTCGTTCATGGCCGAAGCTGTTGTCTCATTGCTTCACAAAGTTGCCGCATCTGGCCGCACAATCCTCTGCACAATCCACCAGCCGTCATCCGAGGTGTTTGCACTCTTTGATCATATTCTGTTGTTGGCCGAAGGCCAGACAGCTTATCTCGGACCAACAAGCAAAACACCTCAATTCTTAGCCGAGTGAGTTGTACATTCACTGTAAATCTGAGTCATTACATCCACTTTCAAACAAACTATTAACTACTTTTTAACTAGCAACGGTTATCCATGTCCAGAAAACTACAACCCAGCAGACTTCTATGTGCACACTCTTGCTATCATTCCTGGAAAAGAGCAGCAATGCAAAGAGCAAGTGGCCGTACGACAAACAAATATACTTCACAGTCATTCTGTTGTGGTAATCGAATTCATTGCTGTAGGCTATTTGTGATGCATTCGACAAATGTGATCTCGGAGACGAAGTCCGAGCAGCCATTAAAGAAGAAGAATACAAAGAGAATCAAGAAGAATTAGCCCAACATGATGGACTTCATGTCAGTGTCATTGATAGTCAGACAAGCTAAACACACCTTGAATTGCTATTTCTGTAGATCTCACACATTCGCCATCATGACAAACGAGAGTAGGCTATCACCAGTTGTCTATGTATTGATCTGCTCTTTACAGCCGTATGTGCAGTTACAATGCTTCATTCTTCACTCAGTTGAGGTACGTTACATGGCGAGCTTGGCTGGCAAACACTCGAGATCCAACAGCAACGAGAGTCAGATTTGGACAGACTGTCGTAAGAATTGAGAAATGATTAGATAAAATTGTGTGCGTGACGAGTGATGCTTTCTCATTTAGGTATTTGCATTTCTTATTGGTTTGATGTATCTTCAAGCGGATCTTGACGAATCAGCAATACAAAACCTTTCTGGAGCCATGACATTCACACTCATACAGGCATCTGTCGGCAACTTGTTTGCTGTACTGCAGGTTAGCAATTGATTATTTTCTGTTTGTCTGCTGCCTGCAGTTCGCTTAAACTATGTGATACAATTTTATTCAAATGTACTTGTACTCACATAGTTGACTCATGCCCATGTGATGCATCCAGTCGACATTCGAAATTTTCCAGAAAATCAGTTTGAATTGATTGAAGCAATCACCAATCTGTCTGTGTACATGATAACATCGAACGGCCGTTACAAACTAGACCGTACCATTCCAATATAATAATTATGAAATGTTGTGACACGCAGCATTTGATGTCTATAAAGACTTCACGTGCTTCATTCACAAAGTACGTCTCACTAGCAGTAAATCCACTATTGTGTTGCAGATAATACCTCTGGAAATGCCAGTTTTCCTTCGAGAACACCTCACTCGTCTGTACATGACACCCGTTTATTTCTTAGCAAGAGCTATGGCTGATGTAAGATATTACAGTGATATTTACTTCACTGTGAGACGTATTGATCTGTGTGATCACAGATTCCATTTATCATTGGTTTATCATTCATTTTCTCCACCATAATTTACTTTATGATCGGTGAGGTTTGTCTTGTATTTGTCTGTATGTACAATGCTAATGCCAATTTGTCTGCTGCCATTAGGTCTTCGTGATGGAGCTGACCATTTCTTTGCATTTTATGGAGTCGTTCTGATTGTTAGTCTGGTGGCACTTGCAGTTGGTAAAATGTCACACTCATGATTGTGGTTCTTCGCTAAACTAACTCATTTCAACTGAACAGGCTATTGTGCTTCTGCCGCTGCTCCCACCGTATCAGTAGCTCTTGCACTTGGCCCTGTCACATTCATTCCTTTTCTTCTGTTCGGCGGTTTCTTTCAAAGAGCTGACACCGTGTAAAAAGAAGCATTCGCAAGCCTTTCCTGTTCAGTGATTTCCATTAAACAACGTGTTGTGTATAGGAAAGACTACCTGGTTTGGTTAAAGTTTCTCTCTTGGTTCTATTACGGATTCGAACTGCTGATGGTAAACCAGTGGTCAGGACTGCATCTCGGTTGGTAACGTCCATGTCTTCACTCAATACACATCTAACATGATTT
>NC_085101.1:5511659-5519159 GCF_963422355.1 Corticium candelabrum | reverse complement strand
GTCAGCAAGGTAACAGTTCAGCCTCACAATACAAGATTGATATGTCGACTCAATCTGTTGTAACCCCCTACCCCCATCACTGCAAGGAGCGTACAGTCAGTCAGCGTCTGCAGAAGGATGGTGGACACCGTGCATACAGAGGAGCTTTCTGGTCCATCAATCAAGCTGCTGCAGGTGCGTGCACCCCCAATGAATGATGCCAAAAACGTAAGTGAGAATCAGTAGTGCAAACCCATTGATGGCTAGAATCTTGTTCCGACCATACAACTCAGTCTGGAGAACCACCTTCACTCTGTGGAAGTACTCACGACGGAGTCTCTCCCGCATAATGCTGTGCTGCATACCGTTACTCTCATCTACACCCAGGTACTTGTAGACTTGACCCGGTTCCAGACAGTTGATGGTGTCCATTTTCCTACCGTCACTCCAGAGTTCTGTCCAGATAGCCTGCCGTTGATAAAGTGTGCAATAGCACATTTGTCCAGACCAAACTTCATCTGGATGTCATCAGAGAAGGTACGCACTGTGTGCAACAACCCATCCAACTGATCAGAGTTTCTGCTATACAGCTTCAGATCATCCATGTAAAGTAGATGACTGATGAGCTGACGTTTGGCAGTCTCACCATGCCCAGTGGTCATACGGTAGCCGTAACCGGTTCTGTTCAACTCCTTACTCAGAGGATTGAGAGCCATACAGAAGAGAAGTGAAGAAAGTGAGTCACCTTGGAAAATACCCCTCCTGATCTGCATAAGCCTTGTCTTGATCGTACTGTTCCCGCAAGAAAGCACCATCGATGTTTTCCAACTCTTCATCACACGTGACAGGAACCTGCACAAGACTGGACTGATCTTATGCATCTGAAGGCATTGGAGCAACCAACTGTGTGGCACGCTGTCATAGGCTTTCTGGTAGTCCACCCAAGCCATGCTCAAGCTCTTGTGCCTGGTCTTACAGTCTTCGGTAAGCAGCTTGTTGATCAACAGCTGATCCTTTGCACCAAAAGATCCCTGTCGACAACCATTCTGGTCCTAGCCATGAGGTTTCTCTGATCCAAATGCCCTACAATCCTCTGCCTGATGATTGAGGTGAGGGTCTTATAGAAGACAGACAGACACGTGATAGGCCGGTAATTCTTGGCCTGGTCAGTCTTGTCATTCTTAGGAATCAGAGTGGTTATTCCTTGAGACAACCAGTCGGGTACAGAGTCTGGATTCTGAACCAGCAGGTTGTAGTTATGAGTCAGATCAGTGTGAAGACACGTGATACGCTTGACCCAGAAACCATAAACCTTGTCTGGACCAGGAGACTTCCAGTTCCCCATCCTTTTGAGACACGATGTGACCTCATTGTCTGAGATAGGTAACCGCTGCTGCTCATCTTTCCGGTGCGTCTCGCCATCGGTATGACGTCTCAGCCAGAAGGCAGACTCATCGTGATGTACCTCAGTTCTAGGATACCACCTCAATACTGCTCAATCTCAGACTCGGATGGCGGGGAAGTGACCTGGATAGTCTGCTTACCCAGCTCTTTGTAAACCGTCCAGCATCTCGTTGAAACAAACCATTCTGGCGAAGTCTCTTACAATTCTTCTCCAGCCTCCTGGTCCACTCGACCTTGGACTTAAGTTCCATTTCAACCTATTGATGGTGACCTCACAACTCTCCAAACAGGAAATGCCCAACCGATGCCGGAGAAGTCGGAGTTCATGTAACATACGAATGCCCGCTGAACCCTTTCTAACCTCCAGCAACAGTGAGATCGCACATCGAAGTGTGAGAATCTCCATATCCAGCCTTCGTCTCCATGTCGGTGTTTGAGAATTGGTTGACTTAGTCGTCTTTAAGCCCCACCTTTTGGACACTAGCAAAGCAGCAGAGTATACCAGGTAACTGATTTCACTCATATCTGGTTCATCCTTCAACGAACTGACGATCGTGTTAAGATCACCAATAAGTTTCAGGGTTCCACTGTTCACAAAGATCATTGGAAGGCGTTGTCTCTCACAGATAGGAGTTTGCCTGACTTTCTGCAACTCCTCAAGAAACTCTTGACGAAGTACAGGGTCCACAGCAGCATCACTATCAAGCGAAAGACTATCCTCCGTTTGGCAACAGTCTGGACTGAGTTGAGATGTAGGAGTTTCCATCTTTTCTAGCTGAGAAGCTATACTAGGATGTGTAGTCATCAGATCAGAGCTCATTTGTTATCATTATTACTATTACTATTAGTCAAAATGGTTTTATGATGTCACCCAACAGTATGTCTTACTAGCAAATTCAAACAACCTCTTCAAGAACGAGTTCCACTCGTTTCAATTTGTCACTTCTTGACCAACTTTTGCTCATCCTCAGCAACGCCTGACAGTGACAACAAACACGTAGATGGCATTAACAACTCGTAATGTTCTAGTACAAGAGAGTTTTAGCACCTGGAAAATTAGATGTTCCTTCACTGTCAATGTGCCCACAAAAATGTCTTCTTGTTGAACGTATGCCGAGATGTCTTTAATCTTGTTTCTAATATCCATCTTGTTGACACAAACAGAGCCAGATACCTTGAGATTTGCCGTGTTTTGCCTTGACAGAACATTAAGAAACGTCGTCTTTCCTGCTCCACTAGATACACACCACACAATCGTCACTTCCCATGCCATTCATATTTAACAGTCTAATCAATCTATTAATTAACTTACCTTTTGTTAAGTTGCATTTATTGAGCTAATAATTAACATTCCATTGAACACACGCGCGTGCGCAACACACACACACACACACACACACACACACACACACACACACACACACACACACACACACACACAACTTTGCACCACAATAAATGCAATCAGTCAATCCTAATACATTAGTACGATAATCACTTTATAGGCCTATTAATTAATCAAGTCTAGTAGCATCCTGCAAACTTCGGGCAGAGACGGTTACAGCAACCTACTGTACACTGTATTTAGTGGTTGCTATCCGTATACACTGCATCTGCAACCTACAGTACACAGTCCAAGCAGGTCCCAGAATCAAAAGACTATCACCTCAATAGAGAAAGCTACAGAGAAAATAGCAAACACACAAGAATACAACATGCTGCAACGGTCGCCAGTGAAAACTACAAGTGGATGCTCCTCATTCACCTTCTAGATGGTCGGAACATGACGATATTCTACCCTAATTAATTAGCTAACCTTGCGCCAATAATGGCAATGAGTTGTCCCGGTTGTGCTACTCCATTTACTACAACCAACACAATCAAACCATCGCGCCTTCAAAGGTCGAAACAAACGGGATAGACTTCTGTTACCATCGTTGAGAATCAATTTGTCAGGCTTGCCGTTAAGGTTGCCTTTCAGCCTCTGAACGAGAGTCGGACCGGCACCAGGCGCGACGACATGCAGTCCGGACCAGGACAGGGTGACAGGATGGTCCGTTCTAGATGCCTGTCGTTCAAACGTCACCGTTTGCTTTCCCGATTCGCTTTCCGTCCACGCAATGTTAAAGAGAACAGTCGCATTGCGTTCCAGAGCTGGCACACGTTCCTTCTGTTCGACTCTATCGGCACGCTCCACTTCTACTAGAGACGCCGTGCCATCCGGTCCGCCATTTGAAATTTGAGCATCAGCAGCTTCTTCAACTTTCTCCATGTTGAGCAACCAAGAAGGAAATAAATGACTTCCAAACCTTACATGAAATCTGAGCTGGAAGATCCTGAAAGTCAAGACTCTGCGCGCGTGAGAGTAACAAACCCGGATGTCTCCAGGCGCTAGGGAGTCACGCAATCACTCTCGAACGCGTGTGCAGGTGTGGTGTGGTGTGGTGTGGTGGTAGTGTGTGTGTGTGTGTGTGTGTGTGTGTGTGTGCGTGCGTGGTGTGTGTGTGTGTGTGTGTGTGTGCGTGCGTGGTGTGTGTGTGTGTGTGTGTGTGTGTGCGCGCGCGTGGTGTGTGTGTGTGTGTGTGTGTGTGTGTGTGGTGTGTGTGTGTGTGTGTGTGTGTGGTGTGTGTGTGTGGTGTGTGTGTGTGTGTGTGTGTGTGTGTGGTGTGTGTGTGTGGTGTGTGTGTGTGTGTGTGTGTGTGTGTGTGTGTGTGTGTGTGTGTGTGTGTGTGTGTGTGTGTGAGCATCCAAGCACAAATACACTTACACACATTTTACTGTTGCACCAACAAATTTAATTAATTACAAGACAAATTCATCAATATCAAATATTTACACTCTACACAAGTATCAACAGATATTCTAATATCTAAATAACATCTCTCCAATAAATAACTTCTTTAGCAGTTCAAAGAAATCCAACAAAATTATTGATCACAATAATTTAATCATCATGTACTCAGATGCATCTCATCATCTACATGTGTCACTTCTATGAATGATTTTCATGTCTATAAACACGAATTTTGAGAAGAATCAGACCGATCACTTTGGCTCCAATTAATAGAGCAACGAGGATGCCCAAGTCTCGATAGTAATTGCTCTGAAGTACATACAAACACAATCAATATACTGAATATACACTATTGCAACGTACTCTTATCATATAATGGTGTGTGTGTGTGTGTGTGTGTGTGTGTGTGTGTGTGTGTGTGTGTGTGTGTGTGTGTGTGCGTGGTGTGGTGCGATGGCTCAGTTGGTTAGAGAGTCTTCTATGGAGTGTTTACATCCGGGAACTTGCAGGGTTGGAGATTCAAGTCACAGTGATGGCAAGCTATGGCACAATTTCCTTGGGCAAATAACTAACACACAATTGCCTCTCTCGACTCAGGAGTATAAATGAGTACCTGGTCATTGACTGGGGTGGCAAAGCCCCCCGACTGCGGCAAAGTCCATCAGCCACTGGGTTCTGGGTGGGACTTCGGGTGCCCACACCACAGTTGGTGTCGCAGTTGGTGCTCCTGCAAGTACCCGGTCAGGCTCCAGGAGATTGCTTAGCACAGCCCATAGCTCTTGAGTAGTGCATAGGAACGCAGTGAACTGGCTGGGGTGTAACCATAACAACAGCAGCTCCTTATCCATTCCATCCATTTGTGTGTGTGTGTGTGTGTGTGTGTGTGTGTGTGTGTGTGTGTGTGTGTGTGTGTGTGTGTGTGTGCACATGTACATACTAGTATACATGTATGTATGAATGTATGTATGTGTATGTATGTTACATTGTACGTATATAAAAATACTATAAAATGTACAAATAAATAACTTAATACTAACACAGTTAAACAACTAAAAATAAAACTTCAAACCCGATACGATTACAAACATCTCTAGACTTACTTCCTTTAGAGCAAAGAACTTCAAAGCTCCAGTGCCATTTGGTCTGCATCCAATAACAGTATTAAACGGACAATCTACAACCACATCCACACACACAAATCATCAGTGTAACTGCATCCAAACATTTCCATCCTCGTATGTAACACTCACTGCCTCCAGTGACGCCAGCCCACTCGTTGACGCTCAGAACTTCAAACCCGTAGTAGAACCATGAAACGTAGCTGATCCAATAGAAATACACAGGACTACAACAAGACGTACGTACGTCACATAATCAAGCGAGAAGCACACGCCACATGACATCTCACATCGACTCAATGTTCACCACGTGTCCACCAAACACCATCATAGGAATCACAAACAGAGGACCGATGGCCAAACCAACAGACACATTGGGAGCAACTGCAGACACAATGTACCCTACAACATATATGCATACATTTCTATTGCCAACTGAAAGTCAAACAATAAATCGCTGACCACATCCGAGCGCAATGTTGGCAATTGTGATTAACACGCCATAAAATACTAGAAACTTGTCCATAGACTGTTGAAGACCTATAAACAGACAGGCATGTTATACACTGAAAGTTAATGTTTGTTGATGTGAGTGCATGCAATGTCTTACCGACCATCCAATAGATGACAATAGAGTAGATAAATGTCTGGAATACAACGACTGGCAGCTACAGAGTCGTACAAAATAATTATTTGTTATTTATTAGTGATTATAATTAATTATAAAATAATTATTAATTATTGGTTAATTATTAGTTATTTTACACTGATATATTTCTGATATATTTTTAAATATTGTCCATGTCAATAATACAGCAATCGCAGAAACTCTTACTTATTAGTGGTTATAAATAATTACAAATTATTACTTATTTATTATTGGTTTTAATTATAAATAATTATGTTATTTATTATTGGTTATAATTATAAAATAACTATTAATTATTTATTATTTATTAGTGGTTATAATTATAAAATAATTATAAAATAATTATTAATTATTTATCATTTATTAGTGGTTATAATTATAAATAATTATTAATTATTTATTATTTATAATTGGTTATAATTATAAAATAATTATTAATTATTAATTAGTGGTTATAATTATTAATTATTTATTATTTATTAGTGACTATAATTATAAATAATTATAAAATAATTATTAGTTATTACTTATTTATTATTGGTTATAATTATAAATAATTATTTGTTATTTATTAGTGGTTATAATTATAAAATAATTATTACTTATTGGTTATTTATTAGTGGTTATTACAAATTCATTGATATCAATAGCTTAACTACAACAATACTGGCAACACACTGCTACAACAACTGTGATTAAAAGAAACTATGTCAAGCAAAAAGAAGAACAAGGAAAGACTTAGTGAGTGAGCTCAAGACGGCCCTCAGTCTGTACAATGTCCATCATGTCTAATTTGAGCAGACAATGTAGTTTTGATCTTGTCCCTCGAACACACAGAATTACCAATCGTAATAGAGCGAAACTTAGTCTGCATCTAATCATAGACATTGTCCATCAGAGGTATTTTAATTGTTTACAATAATGTATACTTATTAGTGGTTACAATTATAAAATAATTATTAATTATTGATTATTTATTAGTGGTTATAATTATAAAATAATTATTGGTGGTTGATTAATTAAACAGGTATTAATTACATCTGATAAATGTTTGGTTAGATAGTAGAGTTCAATCCGATACAGACGACTTCCGTGTTCTCTCAACATTACAGGCATCTCGGATGGAAAAGTCTATAACAAAAAAGTCACACTAAATAATTATAGCGCTCTCTTGCTGATTTTAATTATTCAATTATTGAAGATAATATAGACATGTGAATCTACAGAAATTTGTGTGTGTGTCTGTGTGTGTGCGTGTCTCTGTGTGTGTTTGCGTGCGTGTGTACGTGCATTGCGTGTGTGTGTGTGTGTGTGTGTGTGGTGTGTGTGTGTGTGTGTGTGTGTGTGTGTGTGTGTGTGTGTGTGTGTGAGTGTGTGTGTGTGTGCGTGCATGCGCGTGTGGTGCAATAGCTCAGTTGGTTAGAGAGTCATTTTATGGAGTGATTACATCCGGAACCGTTCAGAGTTGTAGGTTCAAGTCACAGTGATGGTGAACAATGGCATAATTTCCTTCGACAAAAACTCACACACAATTGCCTCTCTTGACTCAGGAGTAT
>NC_085101.1:5466659-5506659 GCF_963422355.1 Corticium candelabrum | reverse complement strand
AGGTATGCTGTTTGTCCCTCGGCAAGTAGCAACAGACTAAATACAAAAATTACAAAGTAAGAGCATAATTTGCATGTTATACTCCACATACACATGTAGTTGTCATTAGATCTACGAATGTGTAATATCTACTTTCATGTTGGAGTGCTAGTTTTCTAGTCCATCCGAGTAGATTCTTATTTAATTAATATCAGTTATCATGTGTATTTCATTTTTGTCTGTTTCCTGATCTGTGTGCATATCTGTCCGTTTGTGTGTGTGTGTGTGTGTGTGTGTGTGTGTGTGTGTGTGTGTGTGTGTGTGTGTGTGTGTGTGTGTGTGTGTGTGTGTGTGTGTGTGTGTGTGTATCTGTCTGCATATCTGTCTGTTTATCTGTCTGATAGTTTGTCTGTTTGTTTAATTAACCAGATATATACATATACATACATACATACATACATATATATATATATATATATATATATATATATATATATATATATATATATGTCAGCATTCTTCCTTTTTCCCTGGTGAAGTGCAATGCCGGCAACATCTTGCAAGTCTTTTACCACCTACTAGTTCTGTCTCGTCCTCTGTTTCTTCTACACAACATTCCTTCCAGAAGGCTCTGGATGATGCTTTGAGATCCAGCATTAAAGTCAGCCTTGTTAGTCTGCGAGAACAGGCACATTTCAGTGCTGTCACATATCCTCATGCGGGGGCTTGGTTGAGGGCAATCCCCAACTCAAGTCTAAACCTGGACATGTCTCCACGTGAATTTGTGACTTCTCTGCATTTGTGTTTGAGAATTCCGGTTTTTCCAGCACCCCACACTCAGTCCGTTGTGTGTGCGGTCATGAATCGGACATTTTTGGTGACCATGCTCTTGGCTGTGGTCCTCTTCGGATTAAGCGACATGATGCCTTATGTGATGTCATCTTCCACTGGTTGCTCTTAGACAACTCCAATGTACGTTGAGAACAACGCTGTTCCTCTCATTCTATGACAAAACCAGGTGACGTTTTCCATCCTGACTTTTCCCTAGGCAAGGCTGCTTATTTCGACATTTCCGTGAGGAATTCGTTCACTCCCTCTCACCTTATTAATGCTGCCATAAAAGCTACTGCTGCTGCTGAGGCTGGGGAAGTGGACAAAGATGAACGCCATCTTGCTAACGTTTCAAGTTATGGCTGTTTGTTCTGCCCTCTTGTGGTGGAATCATACGGAGTATGGGCTGCACATAGTCTGGAGGTGTTGAGATCAATTGTAAAGAAGTCTCTTCTATCATCTGGCTTGTCCCTGGGCCAAGCTTCCAGGCAATTTCATGAACAGTTATCTGTTCGTTTGTGGCAGTATAACTCAAGACTGATTAGTGACTATCTACCTAATTATTATGACTTAGACTCTTTGTGCTTCTGTCCTTAGGGCGGATATGTGTTATCTGTATTATATACAAATATATGGGTGTCACTCAAATATATATATAAAGACAAGATCCTAAACGTTTGTGCGCCTACTACTTTTTCACGCTTTGCTCATTGTTGCTTGAATTCTCCAGACGTACTTACCAAATGAAGAGGAATGTAACAATGTCGGTTTTGATAGGTGGGTCCCCTTTCGGTGGTCAACCCTCGAGCGATAAAACTTTCTATTCCAAGCCCATAGGAAGCATTTCAAAAGTGGTCTGGCCTAACGCGCGCTAAAAGGGTGTAGTCCAAAGATAATGCGCCAAAAGAGCAGTCGTCCCACATACAATATATTACCTAATGTATTGCATAAGGATTCTTGAAACTCTCGTTTACCAACAATTGTAATACACGTATATACGCGCATGGCTACGCAATATGACCTGCCTTAGTTAATTAACTAATCACCTATAGTCTAAACAGAAAGTTTCAATGATTAATCATCGACTGTCCCAAGTAGTTTTTGAAAGACGGTTGGCCTAAAACAGACCGACAGGACCAGTTTCTACGGCCCTGAAATAGGTCACTGGTGAAGGTTTACTCTAAAAAAAGTGGTCTGGCGACCAGCCTGACTGACTCCTACGACTCTGTACTCTGTCCGACACTGATCAGATAATTTGCTAAGGACGACAAAACAAAGAGCATAGCACACAAGGAAATTAACAGTTTTTTGCTTTCGCATAGTCGAAATAGAGCGTTTAATATGACATTTTAGGCAATGTCACAATAGGAGACATCTCAATTAAATGTAAGACCACAATACGTGACGGCACAATGGATTACCTAATGGTTTCTTTTAGAGTTCAAGAGATGATGTTTAACATAAGTGCATTTTGGTTCAGTTTAAGAGCGTTTTATTTCTTTCTTGTAAGTTTTCTAAATTAGAATTAAATTGACGTCAGCTTGAGCCAGCTGTTACTATCCAAGGCTAACGAGTGGCATACGGAATCAAACTGTAAATGGAATACTCGCTTACTTAGAACATCTAACTCTAGCTAAAATTTTAGACGAGATACTTTCATGGTAATTCCTCATAATTAATGTAAATAAAGCTGTGTTTACACTGTCGCTTCAGAGCTACGAGTGTGTGTGTGTGCGTGTAGTTGTGTGTGTATGTGTGTGTGTGTGTGTGTGTGTGTGTGTGTGTGTGTGTGTGTGTGTGTGTGTGTATGTGTGTGTCCCCGTGTGTAACAATGTAGCTAGTATTATTATAATCTTGTGTAGATGTGGTGAGTGGACACATAGCACTGAATTCACTCCCATAACATAAGCTGGACAGAATTACATGAGACTCAATTCAGCCAGTAAAATCAACACTATTGCAAACAATAAATACATATAAACATGTAGCAACCAACTAACTTTTTAGCTCCACAGACATCCAGCTCCACAGCGAGAGTTAAATTTGCTTACAATTGGGACACTTATTTCAATACAAAGTATGCACTCATCACACCAAAGAGAAACCTACACCAAATCCTTCAGTAAGCCACATCACAGTAGTGACATCGTTCAATACTTAACGTTCAATTGAGAAAAGATGAAGTAAGAAAATGTTTAAAAGAATGTTGTGCATGAGCTCTTCTGGTGTACTTAGTGATGGCCCTAATACATATTATAAACAACACTTTGCTAGCTTCACACAAAATGCCTAGCACTTTGGTTGTCTTCTCAGTATCATGTGCCTCACACGTCGTCTGCATCACATGTCTGCATCACACCGTAGGTACCTACTCATAGTGGGTGATACTTAGTCTGTGCCAAAATGGTAATGCATCACACGTGTCTATAGTGTTGCAGACAAATTGGCTTTCAAAAAGTTTTTGTGTACAAATATTTTTATCTGCGGCTTTGTTTAAGAATGGTGATTAGGCGCATGTCTTGTTCTTGTTATCTAGCCGCCAGACAGCCCACTTCCTGTCGGAATGAAGCAACAGACACGCCCCTGTCCTGGTCAAACTAAGAGACTACATTGTACTACATCCTATGCACAGCCACAGAACAAGGTATGCACAGCCACAGAACAAGATATACATACTTGTGCATCATTTCCTTCCAAACTATCTTGTGATATTAAATGATTGCGTACTAAACCTTTATAGAAAGAAATGATAGTAAGAGGATGGTTTGTATATATTAACAGTCAATGCAGCAAGAAAGAGATCAAACAACATAAAAATAATAATACATTTCTAATCTCTCTTAGTTCTCTGTTTGGTTGTGAGAAGGAAGCGGTTCCTGAAAAAGGGGTGGAGCATGTGGGATTTCCTAATCATGTGCATACTATTACACAAGGTTGCAATATCAGGTTAGAACAATAGACTTAAATGGTTCCAATTTGTACCAACTTCACTCACATAAATATAATTTTTAGTTTTAGGTCACACAAAGTGCATGTCACACTCCACCCATTCATGGTACAGTGAAATGACTTTGATAATAATAACATTATGAGTAAGTCTTATTATTTGCTTTCTTTTGTTAGAAGAGCTTACATAAACTATAATAACCAAGATGTGACACCATGCTGCTTCTAAGGATTAACATCATCTGGAAGGCCCCATGCAAAGACAGTAAAAATATCAATTTGGAAAGTAACCTTAGTAGTCTTGTTGCTATGCAGATATACCACCACTATAATGCAACTACACAATATCCTAGGATTCACTGTAATGAACTGGATGTCATGATGCAGTGTGACTCAGCTAAAGTGAATCAGACTCTTTAACAGTTATGGGGAGCAGATTCCTTCACACAGTATCACATGGTTTAGGAATGACTTGGTAAGGTAATTAATCAGCTGGCATATGACCATATGCTGGCCCTAGAAATGCCATAAGGCATTTTGTAAGGAGAGAATCAACTCATGTGCCCACAAGTATGTCACTGGCTCTAGTCCAAATCATAGTCATGACACCACAAACATTCCTGTGGTTAGAGGTCAAAGTCCTACAACTTGAGTTACAACTGAAAGTATAGAGTCTAAGACACATCAAGGGATCACATGTACACAGGACAGGTACTGCAATACTTGTGTACTGCAATATCTGTGTACTCCCATCAGGTAAATGTTTTAGTTGCAATGTAATATCCAAATTTCGAGCATAAAGTTGTCTGTCAATCAGACCTGCATGCTTCATTACATTATTGTCTGTAAGTCTGTCTGTCAGTCTGTCTTCCTGTCTGTCAGTCTGTCTTCCTGTCTGTCTGTCTTCCTGTCTGTCTGTCTGTCACAATACATATTTTCAGAATATTGCACCTGCCAGTGCAGGCTACATATTGTCCAGTGACCTAACTGTCTGTCTGTCTGTCTGTCTGCCTGTCTTCCTGTCTGTCTGTCTGTCTGTCACAATACATATTTTCAGAATATTGCACCTGCCAGTGCAGGCTACATATTGTCCAGTGACCTAACTGTCTGTCTGTCTGTCTGTCTGCCTGTCTTCCTGTCTGTCTGTCTGTCTGTCACAATACATATTTTCAGAATATTGCAACTGCTAGTGCAGGCTACATATTGTCCAGTGACCTAACTGTCTGGCTGTCTGGCTGTCTTCCTGTCTGCTTTTCTGTGGTCTGTACCTTGTCACCTACAAGCCTCTACATTATTGATACATCCAATAAAATACCCACATTTCTATTATAATGACAATGACAATTGATATACATGATGAAATCTGTCTTGCTTTGTGACAGTTGTTAAACATTTTTTCTAAAAAGACCAGACCACATCATAGTAGTCTCCTAAAATCTGTTACAGACCAATATACTAACTACTGTCCAGTACTCCACCAACAATGCTAGTACTTCATGATCATATTGATCCAACAACATAGAATCATGAATGAGTGATGTCTGCTTGTACTGTATGTCTGTTTGTTTTGTCTAGCAATAAACGTTAAAGCCTTATCTGCCACAAAAAGTATCTGTAAATGTCATAAAGAGTTACAAGATGTTCAACACTGAGGTTGCCATGCACATGTGACTGTATATTCCTGCACCTGTGACTGCATAGTCCTGCACCTGTGACTGCATGTACTTCCCCAATATGTTTGTTGTGACATGATGTAAATACAGTGTTATGAAAGACTAGCCTCTTGTTTGGTCACCTAATAGTTTCTTATTCCACTGCCTCCAAGCATCAGTTACTGTCCATTGTTCCTTATCTGCTTATCCATACATTCATGCCCACATGCCTACCCACCAGCATACTGTACCAGTACATGTACAGAGACTATGTTGCTTGTCAGACAGTTTTTGTCATTTGTCACTATATTTGTCTTTCCTCACTATATTTGTCATGTTTGTCTGTATCCATAGTCAACTATACAGTGCAGCTATAGATATGTGGTGTGGATGTTTACCTTCCAAACATGTTAAATATCTGTGATGATGGCTGGTGGATGGTACACAAAATGGTCCTTCCTGACATTGCCATGTCTTGTAATACTTTCACGACCATCTCAGCCATGAAAGCATCCAAACCAGTCGTCGGCTCATCAACAAACAGAACGGATGGATTGGTCAAAATCTATGCACACGCTTCACTCAGTTTTAATTACTACAGGTTTAGATAGTCGTCAATATCAAACCTCTGAAGCAAACGAAAGACGTGTCTTTTCACCTCCGGATATTCCCTTTAGTCTCCCAGGGATACCAATGACAGTATGTGCACATTTCCTCAAACCCATCTAATATTTAGTGCAAAATACAGCAAGTCAGTGATGACATAGTGACATGCATGCATGCTGACTATGTCGCTCATCGATCTGCAATTCTAAGATTTTGTTTCATGCATGCAGTATGTCTATATCCATCAAACTTGATTTTTAATGTCTCAATAACAAGCAAGCACGCCAAACTGTAAGTCAGTAATGCTGGAATTCAACTCAAGCCACATACCTCTCTAAGAACGAGATTTACTCGTTTCAATTTATGAGCTGTTGTATACCTATTGCCCATTCTCAGCATAGCCTAGTTAATTAAAATAATCAATTAACATAAATTCTATAGTTAATATTAATAATCAACTTTCACCTGAAAAGTCAAGTGTTCCTTTACAGTTAGAGTACCAATGAAAAACTCTTCTTGTTGAACATAAGCTGATATGTCTTTGATTCTATTGCCAATGTTCTTCCCATTGACATGAATAAACCCAGAAACTTTGAGACGAGCCGTGTTCTGTCTTGCTAACACATTCAGAAGGGTGGTCTTTCCAGCTCCACTATAACAGCACAAACCTTCACACTAACCACATTCTTAAGTTAATTAATTGTAATACTGTGCACTAAATAAATCTCTGCATGTGTATGTATATCAAATATTAGTGAGATAAGTGAATAAAAAGCTAGCTGTACTAAGCAATACTCGTTGTTCCAATTTTCAAAGCAAACGTATGTCATAAAGCTACATCTGAATCAACTGCTCGAGGCATTATTGGTAATTCTAGCTAGCAAATAAGTGTTACCATCTGGAAGCTTTGACTATCATGAAATTTTAGTCAATTTTATTGATATTTATGATGTTACAATCAAACAGTAAAACCGTCCTACTCTCATTCGCTATCAAAGCAGCTTACCTTGAACCAACAATTGCAATCATCTGACCGGGACATACGCTCCCACTCACTGCATAAAAAAGAAGATTGACGACGTGCTAAAACGGTCCGTACACCGAGGCTACGCCTATTTGGTGTCGCACCGGTGCCACCGCGTCTAATGAAATAGACGTAAATGCCTGAACTCTCATACCTCCATTGAGGATAGTTCTATTCCTCTGACACGGGGTAGACTCTTGTTTTTTAACGAAACGCTCCATGAGACTGGAAGGCGGAGCTGGAGCCTTGACTGTTAGACTCTTCCAACTGAGTGTGATGGCCTCCTCCAGTGCCTCCATCTCTATTTGAGTAGCACAGTGGGCACTGCGGATGGCGTGCTCGTACAACTCCACCTCGCACTTCATCCAGTCAAATCGCAGTCGGCCGAGCTATGGATAGCGATACATACAGATTAGCTCTCAGATTAGCCGAAATGTTTGTCTTATCAGATGGAGGAGTGGTTTGCCGCAACACACACGTGTATGATACGTGGCCGTCTAACGTGGGTAGCGTCGGATGCCAATTGTCTGGAGGCCTTGTTATTGCTCATTTTTGTAACTAAAAAAGGACTTCTAGTCTTCTCTGGTGTTGGCATGGTAACGATAATGGCGGTCGCTTTCTTTGAGGAGAAATTAGTAGGCAACACGTCTTTCTTCTGCTTGTCTTACATTTGTCCCTAGTCATTCATTGCAGGTCATGTTTCGACGCGGGTGTGTGAGCAACAATACGCTCAATGTGGTTGCTAATTGCGACCCACGAATTTTTTCTGTGCCATGACGTGCATTAGAGTAGGTGTACTGATTGCTAGCTTCTAGTGAGGATATTTTCATGCTGTTTTCGGAGCTAGTGGAACAAAAACCACGCGCCAAAACACGCGGAGCGCGCGCGAGGAGGACCGGTACGAGTCTAGATTTCGGGCCACTGAAGCCATTGAAAGGAATTTGATATAGGTAAACGATAAGACAAAAACGAAACGACAGCTAGACATTTAAATTAATATTGTTGATTGGCGACGGCGGTGAGCACATGAACAAGGTAGCTGTGTCGGTCTCCCCCTAGCCTGTAATTGTGTTCTTCTGCTTGTGCACCAGTCGGTTTCGTCGTGAGTTAGTTGGTATAGCATGGGTGTTACGGGAAACGCCGTCTGTACCTTGTGGTGTTACGGGAGACACCGTCTGTACCTTGTCTGGTGTAGCTCTTCAATTTGCAATTGGGTGGTTTGTTTCTCTGATTGTTGAACATACCGCTTTACCACTAAATAGCGAAAAGAATAGGGTCTTGATTGCCGATACGTCACCTCTAGAGGGAGTGATGAGAACCGAAGCGCGCAAGTCTATCACTGTGACTGGTCTGATTCTGATCTGCCATTTTCACTCTACTAGACTGAGACTGTGGTATTGAGTGAGGTGCAAGTCTAGTCCGTATATTCACCGTGACTGGTCTAATGAAATATTAAATGGCATCAGAATCAGACCAGTCAAGTGACGGTGACCAGACAGACCTGCATGCCCCTCAGTCAATACCACAATCTGTTTTTCCTTAGTCATATGCGCCATATTAGAGTGAAAGCCTGGAAGAGACACTAAAAAGAATCCTAACACTCCAGGAGCAGATTACTTGTCTATACTTGTACATATTCAAACGCACTATGAAAACACCAAAGCATCAGTGTACAATGTACTTTATCTAACAACATTCAACATGTCAATCGTTCCAGTCATTCTTCTTCATTGCTTCTACTTCCTAATTTGATTTTACTTGCTTCCCAAAGAGAACGACTTGGCATACTCCGGATCCAGTATTTTTCCCAAACGGATTCTAATTTTTAGTTCCCCAATGCGCTGATCATGATAAACTAAAGGAACTCGGTCTCGCGACTGATTAGTTATCGGTACATATGCATAAAACATGAAGCTGTTAGTCTACATAACATCATGATCAGGAGGTGGTCATGATCACCATGCACCATCATGATCTGGCTAGATATAGATCAACTGTCTGCAGTTAGGGTTTCTAGCCAGTAACGGAAGCTGTGTTTACACCCTTGCTTCCACAGCTATAGCTATGAGCCATTTGAAGAAACAATAGCAATCGACTTGTCGAAGTATTATAAATCTAAGACGCTGTCTACTTGCTTCAAAGCGCGCTACTTGTAAAGTACGTCTATCTAAAACCGTACAAAGCGATTGATTGTCGTTTCACACGACGTGTGTGTGTGTGTGTGTGTGTGTGTGTGTGTGTGCGTGCGTGCGTGTACCTTTGCCCGCCAGGTCATACTTCCGGGCAGCCTTCTTTTCCGTCTTCATCCCTCAACCTACTACTCCCATTTCCTTGAATCTTGCTACCTCTCTTTTATTCCCTTTTCTCCAGTCTCTTCATTTCCCTTCTATGATCACAATGTTGTTCCCATTCCTGCCTATATCTTTTTGTTTTCCTACCTTCAAGGTCTTTCTCTTCCAATACTTCTTGTAAATCAATAAAACTCTTTATTTTGCATGCATGGCCACATGGTCTCACCAACTTCTTGACTTCAATCCCATTCTGATATTGTCTTTGATATTCATGCTTCCTTAATAAAATGTTGTTACTTTAAAATATTTTGCAGCTCTGCAACTCATGGCAAGTTGATGTAAACTGTCTGCACCCGCCCGCCCGCCCGCCCGCCCGCCCGCCCGCCCGCCCGCCCGCCCGCCCGCCCGCCCGCCCGCCCGCCCGCCCGCCCGCCCGCCCGCCCGCCCGCCCGCCCGCCCGCCCGCCCGCCCGCCCGCCCGCCCGCCCGCCCGCCCGCCCGCCCGCCCGCCCGCCCGCCCGCCCGCCCGCCCGCCCGCCCGCACACACACACACACACACACACACACACACACACACACACACACACACACACACACACGTATCTTACTAATCTTGATAATAAATTCTGACAGTGATATTGGCTCAGCTGCAAACAACAACCTGTCCATTGTCCGTAGACAAACATCTATATGTCTTAATGTGTGCAAATAGCTTAAGCATATAAAGTTTGTTCCTCTGCTGCATGTCAACCGAGTTCTCTTAGCGTTTCTCGTGTCTGTACACCCGAAACTTGAGAATGAACAAAGCCACGAGACGAGCAGCAATAAGTAGAGCAAAGAGAATGGCAATATCTCGACTGTAATGAGACTAGAATACACAGCACATGTTGTAGCACGAAAGTCAACAACAAGACCAATGATTGCAAAACTGACTTCATCGAGACCGAAGAACTTCAGAGCTTCAGTGCCATTCCGAGGGCATCCAATAATTTGGCTTGAACAGGCTACAGAATAATATGCTAGTCAGTGAGCTGATCATAACAACAGAAAATGCTAGAAAAGTTTTCTACAAATGGGAGCATGATGGACTGCAGGTCTGCAAACAAGCGCTGTTGTTGCTCGTTGATTACTTTGGTTTAGACACTTGGAATCTGCATGGTCTCAATGCTACCGTCATTATTCAAATAGAGAAGAGAAAACTTGGGAATTATTAAGTGTGGTTGGTTGAGGTAAGCGTACAGCAACATGCTGTAGTAGTGTGTGAATATTTGGAGGAACAAACTTCTACCTAGAAGAAATTCTGGTCACAACTGTATGCGCGCATGCGCGCGTGCACACACACAGTAACACACACACACACACACACACACACACACACAGACACGGTGACACACACACACACACACACACACACACACACACACACACACACACACACACACACACACACACACACACACAGTGACACATACACACACACACACACACACACACACACACACAGTGACACACACACACACACACACACACACACACACACACACACACACACACACACACACACACACACAGTGACACACACAGTGACACACACACACACACACACACACACACACACACACACACACACACACACACACACACACACACACACACACACACACACGCCAAACATTTGCACATAAAAATGATAATGAATAGCGACAACCAGAACTTTGAGCTTTTGATTTAATTAAGCGATTTAAATCAACAGTAATGTATTAGTCAGTAGAGCATTACTACAGTACAGTAGAGACAAGCCACTGCATCATGAGGCTTGTAGATCTACCCAGTCTTCCCCTTATGGTACAGCCTCGTACCAGACCCTCTTACGCCATCGTGCCTGGTTCCTGTATGACACGACAACGTCAGAGATGTCGTGTCCTACGGGAACCGAGCACGATGGCACGAGAGTGTCTGGTACAAGGCTAACTTTGTGTCATATAGACACGCATACAACAATGTGTTAGCTTATGTAAGTGTGTGTGTGTGTGTGTGTGTGTGTGTGTGTGTGTGTGTGTGTGTGTGCGTGTGTGTGTGTGTGTGTGTGTGTGTGTGTGTGTGTGTGTGTGTGTGTGTGTGTGTGTGTGTTAAACATATTTAGCTAGTCAATCTATTTGCATTCACAGATTACAAAAATCATGATTTAATTAATTAACCTATTTCTTACAAACCAAGTGACAACAGTGACAACAACTACTCACTGCTATTGCTGACGTCTGCCCACTCGTTGATGCTCAATGCTTCAAACCCGTAATAGAACCACGAGATGTAACTAATCCAATAGAAATACACAGGGCTGCAAGACAAGAATATCCATCAGTTTATATGTCAATTAGCACACAAGTAAGACAGCAAGCAATGTAAGTGCATCTCACATGGAATCGATATTGACAAAGAGACCACCAAACAACATCATTGGAATGACAGTCACTGGACCAAGAGCCAGAGCTACAGGAACGGTACTAGCAGCCGCAGATATAATGTACCCTGAGTACAAAGTCAATTACTGACAAAACTTGATATACAAATTAGCAGTAACAATGTAGCTGCATCAAATGAGTGCAATACTAACCAAAACCTAAAGCGATGTTTGCAATAACAAGTAGCAGCGCATAGAAAATGAAGAACTTGTCAGCCTGCTCTTGGAGACCTTAGAAGGAAGCAATAGATACAAATGATTTCAGTACTGAACGAATGCATACTGTACGAGTTACAACTATGATCAGCTGATATAGTAAAACATGCACATCATTCAAGCCAAAAATCAAGGCAAAATCGAGGCCAAAAAATTAGGGCAAAAATCAAGGCAAAAATCAAGGCAACAATCAAGGCAAAAATCAAGGCAATAAATCAGGGCAAAAATCAAGCCAAAAATCAAGGCAATAAATCAGGACAAAAATCAAGGCAATAAATCAGAACAAAAATCAAGCCAAAAATCAAGGCAATAAATCAGGGCAAAAATCAAGGCAATAAATCAAGGCAAAAATCAAGGCAAAAATCAAGCCAAAAAATCAGGGCAAAAATCAAGCCAAAAATCAAGGCAATGAATCAGGGCAAAAATCAAGGCAATAAATCAGGGCAAAAATCAAGGCAATAAATCAGGGCAAAATCAAGGCAATAAATCAGGGCAAAAATCAAGGCAATAAATCAGGACAAAAATCAAGGCAATAAATCAAGGCAAAAATCAGGACAAAAATCAAGGCAAAAATCTAGGCAAAAATCAAGGCAATAAATCAGGGCAAAAATCAAGGCAAAAATCAAGGCAAAAATCAAGGCAATGAATCAGGGCAAAAATCAAGGCAATAAATCAGGACAAAAATCAGGGCAAAAATCAGGGCAAAAATCAAGGCAATAAATCAGGGCAAAAATCAAGGCAAAAATCAAGGCAATAAATCAGGACAAAAATCAAGGCAATAAATCAAGGCAAAAATCAGGGCAAAAATCAGGGCAAAAATCTAGGCAAAAATCAAGGCAATAAATCAGGGCAAAAATCAAGGCAAAAATCAAGGCAATGAATCAGGGCAAACATAAAGGCAATAAATCAGAACAAAAATCAGGGCAAAAATCTAGGCAAAAATCAAGGCAATAAATCAGGGCAAAAATCAAGGCAAAAATCAATGCAATGAATCAGGGCAAACATAAAGGCAATAAATCAGAACAAAAATCAGGGCAAAAATCAGGGCAAAAATCAAGGCAATAAATCAGGGCAAAAATCAAGCCAAGACAATAAATCAGGACAAAAATCAAGGCAAAAATCAAGGCAATAAATCAGGGCAAAAATCAAGGCAAAAATCAAGGCAATAAATCAGGGCAAAAATCAAGGCAATAAATCAGGGCAAAATCAAGGCAATAAATCAGGGCAAAATCAAGGCAATAAATCAGGGCAAAAATCAAGGCAATAAATCAGGACAAAAATCAAGGCAATAAATCAAGGCAAAAATCAGGACAAAAATCAAGGCAAAAATCTAGGCAAAAATCAAGGCAATAAATCAGGGCAAAAATCAAGGCAAAAATCAAGGCAAAAATCAAGGCAATGAATCAGGGCAAAAATCAAGGCAATAAATCAGGACAAAAATCAGGGCAAAAATCAGGGCAAAAATCAAGGCAATAAATCAGGGCAAAAATCAAGCCAAGGCAATAAATCAGGACAAAAATCAAGGCAAAAATCAAGGCAAAAAATCAGGGCAAAAATCAAGGCAAAAATCAAGGCAAAAATCAAGGCAATGAATCAGGGCAAAAATCAAGGCAATGAATCAGGGCAAAAATCAAGGCAATAAATCAGGGCAAAAATCAAGGCAATAAATCAGGGCAATAAATCAGGGCAATAAATCAGGGCAAAAATTAAGCCAAAAATCAAGGCAATAAATCAGGACAAAAATCAAGGCAATAAATCAAGGCAAAAATCAAGGCAATAAATCAGGGCAAAAATCAAGACAATAAATCAAGGCAAAAATCAAGGCAATAAATCAGGGCAAAAATCAAGGCAAAAATCAAGGCAATAAATCAGGGCAAAAATCAAGGCAATAAATCAGGGCAAAAATCAAGGCAAAAATCAAGCCAAAAAATCAGGGCAAAAATCAAGGCAAAAATCAAGGCAAAAATCAAGGCAATAAATCAGGACAAAAATCAAGGCAAAAATCAAGGCAAACGTCAACTGACATAAGATGCAGCACAACACAAGCATATTTGTTCTACATGAAATACTCGATGATGACGGAATCATGGATACTAATGACACTCGTAGTATGTGACTAGGGTAGTACATATTTATTATCAAAATTATTTAATCATATATTTATTATTAGAAATTAATTAATTAATTATTTATTATAAAAATTATCTAATTATATATTTATTATTAGAAATTAATTAATTAATTTTTTATTATTAAAACTATTTATTTATTATTAGAAATTAGTTAATCATAAACACTAATTCTAATAATAAATAAATAAATAAAAATTTGTTAATTATTTATTTATTATTTATTATTCAAATTATTTATTTATTATTAAAATTAATTATTAGTTAATTAAAATAATTACTTAAAATTATTACAATACAGTTGTAGAACACGTACACATATGCAGAGATGCAGCACTTTTCTAATAAGTAAATACGTTGATAGTGCAGCAATACACTACTGACTAAAGCAAGTCCAAACATGCAAGAAAAATATTCAAAATCACTTGCCACTATTGCATCCAACTCTTTGCAATGAATTATGGCTAAACATATGACCAATAATGTATGCACTGTGTCTCTTACCGACCATCCAATAGATGATAATAGAGTAGACGAACGTCAGCACTACAACAAATGGAACCTACATCAACACATTTGATTGTGTGTTAAATTATTGAGTAGAAATGCAGTGGTAATGATGAGCATACGTCTGAAAAGTGTTTAGTTACGTAGTAGAGTTCAGTTCGATAAAGTCGACTTCCGTGTTCTCTCAGAAACACAGGCATTTCCATAGGGAAAGTCTGTATACAAAGGTATTAACTATAGTCAGTTTACAACTGGTTAACAACATGGACACACACACACACACACACACACACACTGACTCACACACACACACACACACACACACACACACACACACACACACACACACACACACACACACACACACACACACACACACACACATCATTTTCAGTAACACTGTGACTGTGCCTAGTAGCCATTACTTCGCGTACAATCGTGTTATTATTCGTATCCCATAAACACTCATTAACTCCCTATATATTAATTAATCTATCACACAACCAAACGCACCTGCAACACTGCAAAAAGATTGACAAGACTGCTGTTAACACAGACAAAGAATATCACTCCAGATACGTTCTGCAGACGATGCTCATCATGAGGAACACGCAAGTAAACCAACCCCATCAGAACAGCCATGAACTAATCAATACAACAATCAATACAAATTAAACAATAACTAAACAGACGATGCAGATTTTTGTATTACAATGGCTTGAAAGAACTTCACTCTGACTAGAGTTGGATCACGAGTCTGGGTTATCCACGAGCGCCAGAGAAGGTAACGAAATTGAATCAACAGAGATCCTTTGTAGCTACAAACAACAGCAGTATTACAGCTTAAATAATTGTTTAATTAAAAAATAACTAAATATTAACTTATTGTGTGTGTGTGTGTTGTGTGTGTGTGTGTGTGTGCGCACGCGCACGTGTGTGTGTGTGTGTGTGTAAAAATCCTAATCTTGTTGATATTATTACAATACCCTGATCCTGCCTTCACTTTAAAGTCCACCTTCACACCAAAAAATTGAACACATTAAGCCCAATAGAATGCAAGCACTCAACACTAAAGTCATTACCTCGTCTCCTTGTGAATTCTTGAATCCATCGTTGTCGCTCACCAGCTGAGCCTCCGAGCTCTCATCATACTTATCACACAATTGCTGAAAAACAAAACAGCATCAATGTGTGCCCATCCATACACACACACACACACACACACACACACACACACACACACACACACAGTGACACACACACACACACACACACACACACACACACACACAGTGACACACACACACACACACACACACACACACACACACACACACACACACCACACGCACACACACACACACACACACACACACCACACCACACGCACACACACACACACACACACACACACACACACACACACACACACACATGTTCGGTTTGTGTTTACCTTGATTCTCTCTTTGCATTCCGATTCTCTTCCCGGAACGATCGCCAGCGTGTGCACGTAAAAGTCGGCAGGATTGTAGTTATCAGGGCATGGATATTCAAGACTACAAAGTGAACAGAATATTGCCGCAACAAAATGTTTTAGAAGCAAATATGAAGACAAACAGAAAGACAAACAAACGTACATGTAAATGACAGAAAGAGAAACATACACAATAGTTTTCATTCGTTTATAAAGTTGCAGTATTTGCCTCACTCTCTCGTTCCTGCCCATCTGTGCGGCCTAATAAGACGAAGTCAAGATGACCAAAAATGGATTGAAGTGAAGTACATGGCTAAAGTGTCCTTTTTGTTACACAAAGCCCTATGTACTTCACATTGTATTGCTGGTAAATGCCTTCCTGTCTGTTGATCCTACTCACAGATTACCATATCCAGACTTTACTTGCATATAGAGACAGACCCTGCCCTTCGGCGCCTGTTATGTATACCTGGTCTAGCCCACCAGTCAAAGTGTTTGCTGAAGTGTTGCTGCTGTCGCATGCTAACAGCTACAGGCAGCCACCATATATGAGATTTTGATGTCAAATAGAAACCAAAGTAAAAAGCTATTTCAAGGGGTATGACTGCCTCCATGCACCATCAGAAGTGCTACCCCTGCTTGACATCCCATACATAGATAGATAGATACACATGCATGTACACGTACACACACACACACACACACACACACACACACACACACACACACACACACACACACACACACACACACACACACACTGTATATGATGATTATAAGTCTAACGATACAGTGACGACTCTATCAATATTTCCAATGCTGTGAGATGACAAGCAACAAACAAACAGACAGACAGACAAACAGACGGCCGTTTGGGCCAGACTAGAATGTAATAGTGTTGTTCTTTGAAAATATATGTATTAACAGACAGACAGACAGACAGGCAGACAAACAGATAATTTATTCTCATACAGATTCTACTTGTACAAATGCTAGGATTTTTTAAATACAAATCAGTCCTTGCAAACAACAAAGCCATTAACTAATGGACTTGACTTTGAATGTCAAAATCAAATAATCTATCTAAATCACCATGATTAGGTGACAGTTTTGAAAGTTTTCTAAGGATAACTTTGGCATTGCATCTTTGCAGAATTGTAGAAAATCTTTTTCTCCAATACGACATGAACATGAAAGCATTAAAATTGGCTTCTGGATTTGCTGACTGTTGTGACAAATGCTGCAAAAAATTCTCTGCCTTTGTGCCCAACCTCCCAAAATGTTCTATCACAAGAGGAACACATCTTGATACATATCCTCCTGAAACAAGCTCTTCTGAATATTTTTCATTGTCTTTTCTTCTCTTGTCGCGGCAGCATGACCATTTTCCTTGCTAGCCCTCCTAATAGTGCCTGACTCCACGGATGAGCCAGGGACACATCAAGATCCAAATTCTGTACAGACAGACAAACAGACAGACAGACAGACAGACAGACAGACAGACAGGTAGTATTTAGTTGTTTTGCTTAGATGGTGTATAATAGTTCAATGTTTGAAAATATATGTATTGACAGACAGACAGATCTCTCACATCTCTCAAGAGATGAAAGTGGCCAAAAGAATCCTGCTAACATTAAATTATTTTGGAGACGTCGTCTTTCTGTTGAGCTGCAAAGATGTAATGCTTCAGTAATGTCAAGGAAAGCCTATAACATCATAGGCAGTCAAAAGCGCAGTTCGGAACTGGACACCTTTCAGTTTTTTGTTCATTAGCTAATAAATAGTCATTGTAAGACCCTGTTGGGGTCAACTGTAGTGTATCATGTATTAGACTTTTAGTTAAGAGTTGCGTAGTTTGATTTAGCTTGTAATAGTTCCAATTTAGCCTGTAATAGTTCCGATTTATGAAAATATATTTCTTTGACAGACAGACAGACAAAGACAGACAGACAGACAGACAGACAGACAGACAAAGACAGACAGACAGACAGACAGACAGACAGACAGACAGACAGACAGACAGACAGACAAACAAACAGACATTAGTTTGTAGTTTATGACCCTCCTGGGTCACTAGATGTTTCTGTTAGCTTATTCCCATGTATTAGTTCAATTTGTGAAAATATATATTACAAGCCATGTAGCCCGTTCTTCGCCCGGGCCAATTAATTAAGTTAATTAACACAATTCCAGCGTGTACACTCTTGGAGCATATAACTTTTGACAGTCTACAGGCGGGTTTGCTGTAATGACAACTTTTTTCGTGCTTTAGCCAAACAGCAGAGCGTTTGTGACGTCACAATAGGTGACGTAACAATGAGTAGACATAGGATGACATCAAGAAGTACAGATGAACGCCAGCAACGCCTAGGTATAGAACACAGACTACCGAAAACGTCACCAGTTGCTATTCCAAACTGAGAGAAGGCCACATGCTAAAAGAAAAGCGAGGAAGTGTAGCGGTTTGCAAGCACATAGGGAACAAACTTTTTGTGACATCATGATTTTTAAAAAACGCCAACACAAAGCACCGGGTACTGGCCACCGCAAAGAGCACCAGTTGCTTTACGAAAGTAGAGAAGGTTATGTGCTAAAGGAGGAGCGGAAAGGACTAGCAGTTTGCAAGCAATTACAAAACAAAAATTCAAATGGCTGCACCCATGGGCCTACTTTCCTTTATAGATATAGATTGAGACAGACAGATAGACAGACAAACAAACAAACAAAAATAAACAAACAACCAGACTAAGCACATACACAGTACCCATGAAACCAGCAAACAACAGAAAAATTATAAAAACAAGCAGCAGGCAGAAAAAGAAACAACTGCTTGACAAGTGATCAAACAAATCAACATGTACATACAAATTACCGTCTGAAGTATGGGATGGCTGCATTTCTCGGACCAAGATATGCAGTGCGACCCTCAGCGAGAAGCAACAAACTAGAAAACAAGAAACAAGAGTGTAGATCTAATATCGTAAATTCCAGTCAGTAACATGTCAAATAGACACTAAATTTTCAAAGTCACTCGCACCGTCACGACCCATCTGCATGACACCATACAACCAAAGTGGTTCAATAATCCTGATGTGTGTGTGTGTGTGTGTGTGTGTGTGTGTGTGTGTGTGTGTGTGTGTGTGTGTTGGTGTGTATTAGAAATGCATTAATTAATTAATTAATTAAAAATATATTTAATACATCTAACAGTTTGTTTACCAATACAGTACTCAAAATAAACAAACAAACAAATAAATATAAATATATTAATAAATCAACCAATTAATACCACACAAATTTTTATGTAGCAAGAGTTAGGAAAATTTCCATTTTTAACAGCCCCGAGGCACTTAATTAGTAAAAAATGTGCTTGTTAAAATTAATAATTACATATATGTGGCTATCCAAACACCCGCCTTTCTAAGATAGACATCCTAGCGTAAATTGAAAAAGTCATGTGTAGTCGACTGCATCAAGTTCAGACTTAACTTTTCTGTTTTATGGAAAAGTCACAATCTCTGTCTGTGTGTTTACCTTCCAAACATTTCGAATATCTCTGATGATGGCTGATGGATCGTACACAGAATTGTTCGTCCAGATAGAGCCATTTGCTGCAACACTTTCACCACAGTCTCAGCCATGAATGAATCCAATCCCGACGTCGGCTCATCGACAAACAGAAGAGGAGGATTGGTCAAAATCTAATCAAAGAAAAGTCAAGAAAAATATGTCGCAATATAAGTAGCAACAATGAGTACCTCTGAAGCAAACGAGAGTCGTTTCTTTTCACCTCCTGATATTCCTTTCAGTTTGCCTGGAATGCCAATGACAGTTTTCGCACATTTTTGCAATCCCATCTAGATCAACAGTTCATTCAATATTATGGCTCGTAATAAGCTAGCTAACTATAAACAACGTAGATGCAATATCCATTATTGTTGATATTAATGACATGCATTGTAATTGTAAATATAGCGTGTCTATAGTTCAGGCATCTTTTGATACAGTCAAACCTGTTTAGCAGTATTTGATATTAATATTAATACACCACACACACACACACACACACACACACACACACACACACACACACACGACAAGCTGCAGGCAAATTGGCATTCTCAATTAATCTAATTTTGTTCTGAATTGCTCTGTTTACATGAAGCAGCTGTCTATCTACTTGTAGATCCACCCGACTGGATTTGCCAACCACCCACAACATCCACCTGTCCAAAACAGCCGCCAGTCCAGAACAGCGACCTGTCACAAACAGCCATTTTCAGTGACTCTCCACTATGCTTAACTTTGATATTACATGCATGCTATCTATTAGTTTATATTAATAAGTTTGTGTGTGTGTAGATATATTGTAGTTATGCTGTCTGTTGTAGCTAGTGTATTTTGTAGTCTGTTAGCTGTACGTCTTATGTCTTAGTTGTCTTTATGTTTGTCCCAAGAGGGAACTGTACCGTTTAGGGTGCGAAAGAAATCATTCATTCATTCGTTCATATATATACACAAATAACAAATACACACACTCTCTCTCTCTCTCTCACACACACACACACACACACACACACACACACACACACACACACTTTACATACATGTACAAGCATCCCTAACTATAACTTATTATGGGTTGCCACATATGTCCACTACATGTACACGATACATAGTAATTATACACCTTTTTAAACATCGTTCTGCTCAGGATTTTTGGAGTGGTGGTTGGGTATCTGCTGCATTAAGGGGCGTGGTTTATTTCTGACATGAAAGCACCAAACAGAATGTATCGCACTGTCGAAGGTCTATGATTTGAAAGAACAGACTAAGAAACCTACAACTTCTGTTAACAGTTGGGGAACTATGTTGCCCAGTCTCATGTTTATACTATGGCAAGGCTAGACGTCTGCCATCCATTGGAGCAACTAAACCACTAGCTAACATATATAGTGATGGCTGGAACATCTGGAGTGATGGTCGGTGTTTGCCGAGTGATGGTCGGGCCTGACCACCTCCGACCACCGTGGCCAGAACCCTGGCCTTTATTCGCGTAAAGATTAATACATTTTGTTTGTTTCTTGACAAGTTGCCATCTTAATTAATTAATTAAACAAAACCTGCCATAATTAGTACTACAACCAACATACCTCTCGAAGGACATCAACGACTCGTTTCCATTTCTGAGCTGTTGATATGGTCTTCTCCATCCTCAGCATAGCCTAATATATACACAACTGAACTCAAATTGCAATGGATGGTTAGATGTAGTTACTACATGAATTTGCTTCTGCAAAAAAACCAGGTCCATCGTTAAGCAATCAAATAGTGATGATATGCTTTCTTTCAATAGGCCTTATGCACATTTGTAAGATTTAATCAATGACTACTATAAAAGCTGCGGTGGGACCAAAAATGCGTTTAGCGTCTCATTTTTAAGTGTCACATTGCATATACCTAGCAAACATGAGAACGGGACGCAACTCGCAATAGCTGAACTTGCATGCAAGACATTGCAGCTATCTATTTGCTTCTACTTCTACTATTATGAGTTCAAGCATGTTTGAAGTCAGATTGACAACGTGAATAAGTGTGTGTGTCAGTGTGTCAGTGTGTGTGTGTGTGTGTGTGTGTGTGTGTGTGTGTGTGTGTGTGTGTGTGTGCGCGCGCATGTGCGCACGTGTGTGTCCATTCATGTACTGTATGTATGCATTATAACGTCTTCAGGGTTGTCCCCAAGATTTTTGCAAAGCACGGCAGTGACCACGCCCAACACTAAGTTTATGGTCACACCCTACACAAAAGCTTTCATGCTGGTTTGCTTACGGAATAAAGAATATCCCAACAATTAGATGTACCCTTGACAACTCAATGTTACCTGAAAAATCAAATGTTCTTTGACTGTTAGTGTACCAATGAAGATGTCTTCCTGTTGAACATATGCTGAAATATCTTTGACTTCATTTCCAATGTCTTTTCCATTGACAAGGACAGAGCCAGAAACCTTGAGACGAGCGGTATTCTGTCTTGCCAACACATTCAGAAAGGTTGATTTGCCTGCTCCACTGGCAAATACATTTGTGTTAGTAAAGTTCATAAATAAATTAGACTATTGTATTGGAGGGATGCATCTCACAATACACTAGACTAGACTGTTGTATTGGAGGAATGCATCTCACAATACACTAGACTATTGTATTGGAGGGATGCAGCTCACAATACACTAGACTATTGTATTGGAGGAATGCATCCCACAATACACTAGACTACTGTATTGGAGGGATGCATCTCACAATACACTAGACTATTATTGTATTAGAGGGTTGCATCTCACAATACATTAGACTATTGTATTGGAGGAATGCATCTCACAATACACTAGACTATTGTATTGAAGGGATGCATCTCACAATACACTAGACTATTGTATTAGAGAGATGAATCTCACAATACACTAGACTATTGTATTAGAGGGATGCATCTCACAATACACTAGACTATTGTATTAGAGGGATGCATCTCTCAATACACTAGACCAAACTCTCATAATGATCAGTGACTTCTGTAGCACTCTAGAACTCACCTGGCACCAATAATTGCAATCAACTGGCCTGGATTTACTGCACCGGTCACTGCAAAATCACAAAGTCAGTAAATCACTAGTAGAAATGCCAATCTAGGAGCGTGCAAGAATAACAGACGTGTTAGCGTGAGCGTGTGTGTGTGTGTGTGTGCGTGTACGTGGTGTGTGCGCATGCAACGGTCAGGACACCAAGTCTAAGATCCTGTCTGCTCGCGTCGCTCGTTTCGTGCACAAAAGGTGAAGCCTGTCAGTACCATTATGGAGAATCACTTTATCCTCCTTTAATGAAGTAGCCGACGCTCCCCGGAACAATCGTTGCCTCAAACTGGGGGGCGGAGCAGGAGCGACTACAGTCAGTTCCCGCCAAGACAAAGAGATGCTCGATTCGGGCACAGACATTTGTTTCTCAAAGTTCACGCTGGCGGATTGATCCATTTCCAGTTCACACTCGTTCATCTCAGACATTCTATCGCACTACCAGTCGTCACGAATTGCTAATTCTCACAACCTTGAGTGGGCGTGGCTAACCGCGTGATGCCCACACGATTTGAGTCCAAATTTGTGAACCTTCTCAAATATCGAATTCATTCATTGTGTTTAAAATTTAAGGGTGGGATAATAAGTAAAGCCACAGTCATCCCGGAAACACCCGATAATTAGCAAGAGGGGCCCCACACATGAACTTGATCAACAGTAAGACACAATTGTCTCTTAGATGTTTCCGCGTAGTGACGTTGTTAGCAACCCGTCTGAAGAATCCCGAGAGTCGGTGTTGATCTTTAGCTTTACTATAGTAAAATTATTGATCATGAGGTATTTTTCCGGATTACTTCTGGGTCCAGGACACCTACACGCCGATGTGACCATATAACTCACGTGCTGGTTCACGTGCAGGTATAAGAGTGCACAGCACTGTTACTTGCTATTGACACATACTGTAATTACTTTCCTCTAGTCAAACTAAAAGTTAGAAGCATTATTAGAGTGCATTGTATCAATTAGTCAGAGTGTACAGTGTGTACTGTCGACGTCTGCATGTTTACCGAGACTAGCTCCCACCAAAGTGATATCTCTATCCCGTCACTATGCAGCACAGCAATGCTTATATGCATCACTACGCAGCATCAACCCAGCAATGCAGATGCAACACAAGTTACTAGTTAGATAATCGTCCTTCTCAAATTCGCTGTCATGTTCGACTTCCAGTAT
Source organism: Corticium candelabrum (assembly GCF_963422355.1). NCBI lineage: Eukaryota > Metazoa > Porifera > Homoscleromorpha > Homosclerophorida > Plakinidae > Corticium > Corticium candelabrum. Next base: position 5,482,748 of record NC_085101.1, on the reverse strand, counting down.
ATTCATACGACTGTGTCTAGTAATTACAATTCAAACTTGAAAAAGCCATATTTTGAAGGCTCTTTCACTTTGACTGTCGAATCACCTAATTTGCAATTGGCTCTAGCTAGTCAGTGGAACGAGCTCCCTACCAGCTGTAGGGGTTGGTCGCCCAGTGGCTCGTAAAGATTTCTCAGAACAAATTATGATAGCAAATCCTCACCTGACGTCCGCAAGCGTCGCACACTACAGACATCGGGTAACGTTACTAACGTAGACTCAACCCAGTCTCTCTCTAGTATCCCGCCAGAAGTCTAGACGTGATGGCGGAGAGGGTTTCCGGCCATGTCATTCCCCGGATCGTGAATCCTCGGCGTGCGTATTGTAAAACTCACTACGAATTATACTAAAAATAAATGAAAACGTGTCGCACTTCGTTAGTAAGCATTTGACAGACCATGCCAGGTTTCCCTAGTTTCCCTAGTAAGCATACTGTAGGGAAACCTGGCATGGTCTGTCAAATGCTTACTAACGAAGTGCGACACGTTTTTTTATTTATTTTTAGTATGACAGACGTGTGAAACACTCTAAGTGTGCCGGTCACGTGACGTACGACCATGGTAGACGTGAATCAAATAAATCAAGCTGCATAGCTATGGCACACGGAGGGTTTGCCGGAAAGATGTAGGCGAAGATGGTCTGGCTACGCGAGACTAGGTTTACATCAACAGCTTTCACTAATTAACTGGCTTTCTAGATCACGAGACGTCACGTGCGACGTGGAGATGTACTGGAGTCGCGCCGAAACAAGCCTCTGAGCTTGCTAAATTAATAAAAGGATAACTGACATAAAAAAATAAAAAATTATTTTATTGCATTTTTCGTTAGTTCTTAACGTTCGTATGCCCCAAAAATTAATAGTTTAATTTTTGAAGCTATATTCGTGAAGATGTTGAGGCGCAAAGTTGCTTCCGGATGTTTAGTAGGCGTACACCCCGCCGTGACATCACAAGAGAAACGGAAGTGGCTAGAGAGCATGCTGGCAATAGTAAAGTCCTACGAGAAAGTAAACGTCTGGTTGTCTGCTGGCTGCAGCAATGCGCTCAGAAAGGAAGTGTGGCTTTGATTCGCTTCTCCAACAATGCCAAGATGTGAAAGTAATGGGCAACGCGAGTGAAACAAGCGAGAAATCGGTGGGATGGGCCAACCACACGTTCAGACCCGTCTAGTGCGTATTCTCAGCCGGAATGTTTCGAAACCGAGGATTACGTTAGTAGGAGGCTTTGGGCTTTACCCCAAGGTGAAAGGAGACTGAAACCTGAAGCAGCAAGCTGCGCTGACGATTTATACTAGACAAAGCCATTGCAACGTGACAATGTGAGAAAGTCAACAAATAGAGAAGAGGAGAAAAGGCTGAAAGAAAGAATAAGAAATGGAGCGTAAGTCCTGTAAAATTCTACGATCGATAGAGTTGCTTGTGACTATTTTCTACCTACTGCTAGAGCGTGAAAGTAAGTTTGAACCGAAGAGATGAGCTTCTCTTGATGTTGATGTGGATTACGTCGACAATGCTGAAGAATCTGATCATTGTCCTAGTGTTAGTCCTGGACTCCAGTACGTAGCATTCGCAGGTATATGAGTGCACAGTTTTTTTTCATTCCTTACTATTGGTTGCAATGCCAATTATTGTTGTTGTTGTTATTGTTGTTGGTAGTGGTGGTGTGTTTCTGGTTGTTTAGAATTACTGTCTATGTACTTACAATGTCTTGGCAAAATGGCTCTTTCTATTTTCTGTTGTACTTCACACAGTAGCTTTGTTATTTAGAAATGCTAGCACACATGAAATACAATATCAAGTTATTTATAAGTAATGTTGCTTTTACAGATTGTTGTTGGCTGCTTTGTATAAAATGGAAATTGCTTGAGGTCACAATTTAAACGTCAGAAGGCTATGAGACATTATAGAGTATCTCAAGTAAAAGAAAGCCATCAATAATTATATGGTTAGGTTTTTTCATGTGAAACATAATTGTCACTGGAACTACCAGTGAATGGTGTTATATTTGTTTGTAGGTTGTGAGAGTTGATTGAAACTTCTGAAGATTGTAATCAATTATCAACAATCCTCCCACCCATCCTTTTACAGCAGTTTCCAACATCCTTGTAAATTAGAGTCGGTCTAAGTAATTAATTAAGAGAGATTTCATAATCTTGTTTGCTCTGACCATCAGTAATTGACTAATTCTCAAATATTCGTTTGTTTAAAATGAAAAGGGTGAGAAGAAGCCAGTTAGATCTGGATTTCTGATATCAATTCATGATTCAATTAATTAGTGAGTATGTATGACAGTACATACAACTCATATGTTCTCTCCAACCCACTTCCAGCACACGGAGTGAGTTGATGATTTCTACATGACTTACTCTCCATTTCTCACGCTTTCTTTCAGCCTTTTCTCCCTTCTGTATTTGTTGACTTTCTCACATTGTCACGTTGCAATCCTCTCAATGGCTTCCTAGTACACAAATCACCAGCGCAGCTTGATGCTTCAGGCTTCATGATCAGTCTCCTTTTACCTTGGGTAATAGCTCAAAGCCTCACAGTAAGTGACTCACTAACGTTATCCTCCGTTTCGAAACATTCCGGCTGAGAATACGCACTAGACGGGTCTGAACGTGCAGTTGGCCCATCCCACCGATTTCTCGCTTGTTTCCTCGCGCTGCTCATTTCTTTGACATCTTGGTATTACTGGAGAAGCGAATCAAAGCCATGCTTTCTTTCTGAGCACATTACTGCAGCCAGCAGGCAACCAGAGGTGTACTATCTCGTCATACATTTTCTATTACCAGCATTCGCTCTAGCCACTTCCGTTCCTCTTGTGACGTCACGGCGGGTACGCTTACGTCTCGATATCTTCACGAATGTAGCTTCAAAAATTAAACTTTTAATTTGGGAGGCATAAGAACATTAAGAACAAACGAAAAATGCAATAAAATAATTTTTGATTTTTTCATGTCAGTTACCCTTAAAGTGAAGCATCTCACTTGAATCATCATCGAAACTTTGCCACAACGATCACACACACAAGTGACAGCGACAACTAGACGCATGCGCATGTCTGTCCGATTTGTACAGTACACACACACACACACACACTGTACGCCGCTAGTCTCGCGTATCTCTCGCCGGAAAAATGTAGGCGGGGATGGTCTGGCCGGAAGAATGTAGGCGGGGATGGTCTGGCTACGCGAGACTAGTACGCCGCCGCCTGACTGAGTTGACTGAGCGCATTGTATTCGTTTGTTTGTGTTTTATCGTAAAGATGACTTCGGCTCACAGTCTAGTATCTGCAGTAGACGAGTTGATAAGTATTACAACTGTCCTGACGACTGGTTACGAGCATGACGAATCAGAGTTTCTAAAATTCGTTGCTATTCAAGAAAAGTGGCGCAAGAAATGGCAGGCTGCACAGCAGAGCTGTAGTCAACTTCAGTGGAGGGTATTCGAGTTGTCGGAAGCGAACAATTCTCTTGAAGTGCAGCTAAAACACGCGAGGAGCATGGCCGAGACGGAAATGAGGAAACGGCAACGAGCCGAGAGTCAAGTGGAGTACCTGGTGAGAGGCATCAACATTTACTCGAGTAATGTGACTGACTATAGACTCGAATACGCCATACTCCACGCTACTTAGCATGTAGTCTCGTCTAAATTTTAGGTAGAAAGTGCATGACTGTCCTACAAGATTGCATGCGCTCTTAGTATAGCAGTAATTGTCTAAGCTACAACAGAATGCTGAAACCAGACAAACATGTAAACATCAACAGCACAATGGCAACGTTTGCCTATAAGGTTTTCTAGATGATTCTATATTAATTATAGTTTTGATATTTAATGTGTTTATAGATACTTTTTAATTAATGCAACTGCTAGGTAGTCTATTCGTTGACGTAGCAGCCTGTCACTATTTGATGTTCTGTATACTTTTGTTCACTTACATGCCTTTTTGTTCACAGGAACGTCAAATATTTCTTATTCGGGAACTGCTGAGTGATCGAGATAAGATGAGTGCATTACCAGAGGAGGAGAGGAGGAGAGAACTGGAGTTATGCATTGCTGTGTAAGACAGTAACAGAAGCATATTGTAATTAATAAAGATTCTAGAGAGCATTAATTAACAACAAGCACATGTGGGGATGTGTTTGGGGTAGGAAGACTGCAGAACATACAGTTCAGAGACGTCTCTTGATTTGAGCATGCTATATAATCAACAACAGCTTTAACAATCATGAAAGAAAATGTAGTTCTACAGACTGCTGCAGTAGAAATCGATATAGACGTAGATACATAGATTCTTAGGTTCAGTACCATTGATATAGTGACATGCATACAAAGCAAGTCCAGGAAGTTTTTTTGGCACTAACAATGTAATGCTGCTGTGACTGTAGTTGTGAAGTAAATCGTATTGATTGACAGATGTACATGTCCCTCTGTACATACTAGTACACAGAAAGAAACCACTCAGTGTTCAAATTTGCTGACTTGTACGCGTAAGGAAAGTCCAAGCATTTTTCATGTAGACAGGATATCTACTTGTAATCAATAACCTTTTCAATATCTTTAATAACATAAAAATAAAGAGCATGAGTGATAAACTTATTTTAGTGTGTTTGCCTTCGTAGAATAGAAGAGTCATTGTCATCATCGAATATTCCATCAGAAGTGAGTGTGGAGCCTAACTCAGAGGACCTACTAGATGTCAGTAAACTGAGAAATGATCCTGTTTGGAGGCGTTCTGCACAAATAGAATTGAAAGTAATTGATTCTGGTTTATTGTGTTGTGACATGTTATACAGATTGATTGATTATGCTATAGGAACCCTCAGTACCACAAGGAGAACACGAGGTAAACAATTACATTTCATAATATTGTTTTTTCCTTCTGTCACAATATGTTATGAGACATTGCGATTTACATTCTCTGTTAATTGAAAATTGTTGCAACTTTATGCATACACAATCATGACACAACCCACAACAAATGCAAATTATTAATATTAAAGCCAACATTTCCTGTCCTTACAATGATGTAAATTGATTTCTGAAGGTCTTTGCACACGGCAGTGGACTCCAGGAGTTTTGCTGCAGGCTACAAAACTTGATTTTTTAAATTTATTTGTTTACTAGTATGAAACTTGAAATTAATGTAGACGTATGTGGATGAATGTTTTAGTCAGCAGTCTATACCAATTGGTGTCCTGCATGCAATGTACTAATCAGGTACTGGAATGTATGTATTTGTTTGGTTACAGACAGCTGGAGCAAAGAGAGTAAAGTGGTTTTGTGATGATCATCAGGATGCAATTGGCCAGCAACCAGTTTATATAACAAACATCACTGGCGTTTCTTTCGATGAACCGTTGCTGCATGACAGTTCACCATCGAATATTCCTCCAATAGAAAAGAAGTTCAAACGCCCATCAGCAAATGGAAGCAGGAGAAGACCATCAAGACAGCATCTAAAAGACATGGCAAATGTTGCAGGATCTTTATGTAATAACTGGTGTTCGTCACTTAGTTATCTCAACATTAGTTGTTATGGCTGTTGGTCTCATTCTTCTTTTCTCTCTTTTTTCTTTTGAAGAGCTTCAGTTGTTTTGTCAATGTATTTTATTAAGTGCAAAGGTTTAGTTGGAATGCAGTCATCTATTTTTTTATTGTAATCTCATCAAATGTCTTCATTTCAGACTGTTCTGCAGTGTGTCACACTCCTTGCAGAGACAAGGTGCCTCTACAGTGTATCCCAGCTAATCGAACTCTGAGCAAGGCTTCAAAAATGGTACATCAATGATTGAATACACTTGCATGTATGAACATGTACAGGTGTTCTCATGTGCACGTACACACACACACACACACACACACACACACACACACACACACACACACACACGAACATGCATGCAGTCATGACTTGGAATTTTAATGTAACTTATGTTTCTCAGGAAGGCTTGTTGGATTCTTTCTGTCCATCTGTTCGTCCCAAAGTTCCTGTTTTGATTGTACGATGTGTAAGAGAAGTTGAACGACGAGGACTAACTGATGTAGGGCTCTATCGTCTCTGTGGAGCTGAAAAAGATATCAAGGACATCAAGGACAAATTTTTGAGAGGAAAGAATCCTGACTTGGTGGTCCACACTTGTGTTATGTATTGTACTCCTTGTTTCATTATTTTTTATTGCTGTATTACATCAGACGCTTGTGGCAAACATCAATGTTCTCTGTGGTGTTCTCAAAGATTTTCTTCGTAGCTTGAAGGAACCTTTGTTGACAAGAAATTTATTTGGAGCGTTTTCTCTTGCTGCTGATTCAACAAAAGACGAAGAAAGTCTCAGCATGATATTTGAGGCAGTTGCTGAGCTACCAGATGCTAATAAGGACACACTGGCATATTTGATGCTTCACTTACAGAAGTAAGAAGCAAACTTTCTATTATTAATCATCATGGCTATCTAGGGTGAGGATTAGGGTTGCAAGTGTGTGGAAGTGGTTACTTGAAAACTTGACAGTGTGAGGCAATAATGGCAAAATGATTAGCTAATTAGCATTCCTTGCAGCTGCATTGAACACTGTACATACAGGAGCCTAGCTACACTTCAATTAACAATGATAGCTTCCGATCAATGCTACATACTTTTGAATCCAGGTACATTTTGCTGGTATTTTACACAACACTGTTTGTATCAACAAGAGGAGAAGATTGTCATTTTCATAATGGAAAAGGAATTGAATTTTTCAAAATTGCAACAGATGGCTGGACATCTGGGCAAATTATACTTATCACATACGGTATACACTACATTGATGCTGACTCACTGGACACTTTGCTCTCATCTTCTCAAGGCTTTGCATATCCCAGTAGATTGCACAGCTAGCAGACAACCTCGCTACCCATGTAAATGCAAAAATAGGATGGATAGTCTACATGTATTCATAACTGTAGCATATGAGAGGCAATTAGTATGTCACTTTTATCATTCCTCAAAGTCTTCCTGGTCTTCCAGTGTTCTGTGGCAAAAGCAGATTGATCTGCATTGTCCTGAAGAAACTGATTCAAGATGATGTTACTAAAAGGTGGAATTTCATGTACCACGTGTGTATTCAACGTATTGTTGTGAACAGCAACAGCAATTCACTCAACTCTACTTGAACTAAAAAGACAGAACTTATTCTGAATGAGTCAGAAATATAAGTGAAGCCATTTGGAGGAGACAGGATGTCATAATATAAGCCATAAGACCTTTGCTTTGTAAATTGATGAAGACGCTCAGTGGAAAGTGGTACCAGCTAGGTAGTCTAGTGAAAACACAATAAAGTTAGTCGTGTTGGATGGCATGGCGATTTGTTACAGGAGCTCTATGAAAAAGGCATCTTTACATTCTGAACACATGAACACGATGGTGTTCCTTCAAACGTTTGTGTATTATTTTCAGACAGAAACTTTAATTAATTAAAAATTTAGAAGTTTGGATGTAGTCTTAGTTGTTGCAATACAGAAGCTGTGACTTTTAATTGGTTTGATTATCACGATATTGGGTATTCCATTATTGCACAGCTCTAACACAGTAAATTACAAAAGTCAGTGTTTGTTATTTGAATGTGGAATGACTTCTGTTTGTTTGTTTTTGGTTTACTTTGTTTGTTTCTGATGGTTATGCTACAATGCAAAATACAATAAATTTAGTTGTTTTTCTAGAGTGGCAGCTGGTTGTGAATCAAACAAGATGTATGCCAGCAGTTTGGCTAAGATCTTTGGCCCGACTCTTGTTGGCTACTCCGGAACTAACACAGATGCTCAAACAATGCTGGAAGACACAAGGAGGCAGCCAGTAATTATAGAAAAATTGTTGAGTATGCCGTCTGACTATTGGGAGCAATTTCTCATCGTGGATGATGACACTGCAGATACTAAGACTCCTGCAAGACGAGAACAACAGCAAGGAAGGAATGAGAACACACCAACAACACCAGAGCCCCGACCAGGTAATTATCTGGAGATACTGAAATGTGATACATGTATAGCAGTTTTGCTGAAGTTGGAATCTAAGAACATTTCTGTTTATTAATGCTGACCATTCACAATGTTGTTCTGCTTTCTAGGTCCTGATTTTTGTCAGATTGGAAGGTCAACTAAGAGACCTGGAATGACAACTCCCTCAACACAAAGATCACCTCTTAGTCCAAAGTAAGAATTTTAAATCACAATGCAGTCCAAATAGTTTGAACCATTGGCAGCAAATAGACCAAGAACTATGTCAAGGCTTTTGTTTCCTAATAAATCACACACTCACACACGCATGCACACACACACACACACACACACACACACACACACACACACACACACACAATGACCACCACCACACTACAACTGCAAAACAGCAGTTCTGTTTGTTGATCAAAATGACTGTATGTTGATCAGCAAGATGTATTACCTAGAAATTTAACAAAGCAAGCCGTATTATTAACAACTGGTTGTCATAGGGCTATAAATTGTTGTCAATAACTTCCAAGGTTGCTATTTGTTCTCCTAACATTCCTACAGTATGACACAGAAGATTAATGGGGGAGAGATAGCTGTGTGCGTGTGTGTGTGTGTGTGTCTGTCTGTCTGTCTGTCTGTCTGTCTGTCTGTCTGTCTGTCTGTCTGTCTGTCTATCTGCCTGTCTATCTGCCTGTCTGTCTTTTATATATTTTCATGTCTGTTTGTCTGTCACTCTGTCTGTCCATCTGTTTCTGTGTTTGTGCTTGTGCATTTATGTGGAGTGAATATCTGTGTAGCATGTTTCTGTTAGAACAGTCCAAATTAGCGGTTAGTGATTTTTATTTGTACTAACTCATTTATTCTATTGCAAGGTTTGGCAGCAAAGGCAAACAATCAGTGAAGAAAGCACACTAATTTTCATCACAATTCACAAAATGATAAACCTGTCTGTAGCTCTGCAATTCGCTTATAAGATTGGCTGACAGTGCAATTGATGTACAGTGTTTTATAGTTCAGAGCCATCTATTTATTCACAGTTGATTATTGTAGTTCAGTAATAAGTTTGACGTTATGCATTGTTTCTCGGCTTTTGTCTGCCTTCTTGCATTGTCTCCCAAGATGAGAGACATAATTCTGTTGAAAAGCTGATCTCTGGTCACCTCATTGACAGTTTGTGAATCTAACGTACGTAGGCTAGCTGAGACCAACAAATGGAATTACTTGCAATTAGCTCTTGTGTTCTGAAGCAAATGAATTTTGCCTCTGTTTTCCATGTCTGTAAGTTCCTTGCCATGTTGAGCTGCTTTCCTACTACAGAGTATATAGCCAAGACGGAAATCGGATTTAGACGGGTGGCAGGCTGTTTGCAGGGTTAGGAAAGGAGAGAGAAGCAGGAGCAAACGCTACAGAGTTTGGCACTTCACCGAGACACTCCACACTAAGACTTCTAGACCAGGAAACTGGAGTAGTTGCATTACGGAAGTTGTTTGGGACAGAGAGGAAATGAGAAGTGACCACGTCCCGAGGATACCGACAGATGCGCTTCTCTTCCTTCGTTGTAAGTTTGGAGAGTCTAGAACAAAATCTGCATCTTTTTCACCATTATTCGTATCTCTGGAAGAAGACGGAGAAGGTATACTTCGGAGCGTATTTCGAAGCGCATCCTCGTTTGCACGCGCTGTCAACACGGTAGGCGTGGCCACAATCGATTTTGCAGCTCTGCCAACTCTGGCAACTGTATGTTTACTACAACACACGGACATCTTGCACCTTGTTGCAGTGACTTTCTGTTGTTAGATTGCTGTATTGGTATAGACGGTAGCAACATCTTTGTTTGACGTCGCATCACCCTACTATCGGATGCCAGCTAAATCACTAGTGTTTTATGACAGAAGTGTACGAACACGCACACGCTCTAAAACTCAATGGGCACACACTAGACGATGCAAGTCATGCAGCGCTGCTGCTAACTTAATAGCCAGTTTGCCTGAGAACGTCGACCGACAAATTCTAGCTACCCAGCTGATTTACTCCTCAATGTAGCTAGCTAGCTATAGACTCGATTGATGTGGAAACAGTGCAGCACGAGTTCCAAATCCAGTTAGCGGCCAAGCAAATAAAAAACGTGCAACAAAAGTAGCAAGCAACATTTGAACGTTACTTTGGACTAGCGGTCCCGTTGAGTTGCTGCATGCATCGTTTCACTCTCTGCATGTACTCGATTGATGTCGCAACTGCATGGCCCCAATTTGCAAGCTAACTACTACTAAAAGAGCTATTCTCTAGTTAGTATGGCCAAGCGAAAAGTCTAGGCAAAAAACTTGCAACAAAACTCGAACAAGCAACACGTACGTTACCTTGTAGATGTTTAATAATTTATTAATCTTGTCAAGAATGCATGGTTAATCAATCACAATTCTACAATGCACGTATGCGTGTCATAATTTTTATTGTATGTACCGTACAGTACGGCGTGTTCTACACGGGGGTCTCCTGTGTCGATCTTGCATGCTTGTTCAAGTTGTTGATGGTTGCTACACGGGTGGTTGGTGTTCAAGGCGCCATATCCAGTAATTAACAACTAAGCTCTGTTGATGGGTGATCATGCGTGCATGACGCGCAGGTCTAGGATATAAACATTGCAAAGTACATGGTTTAGCTAATAAAATACATGCTGGATTAATATGTTTGAATTCTGTCTGATATGTTTGCTATGTCTGATGTAGTGAAAGACCCATGCACTGGGTGGTTTGTGTATACCTCTAGGGAATGCAAATGTGACTCGGACTTGTGATATACAGTTGGCCATTCTGTCACAAAGTTAAAACGTCAGACCTTGCTATAAACAGTTCTACATACCTTCATGAAGAGAGGATGCTGCAATGTACAACACAATTCTGTTGTGAGGACGTTTGATGGAAATGCATGCATTATCAACAGAAATCTCGAAACAATCTTGACTGCTACAAACTGTTGCTTGCTATTGACATATTACTTTCCTATATATTCAAACTAGGAGCATTAACTGCATTGTATCGATTAGCCAGAATACTGTCTGCATGTTTATCGAGAATATAGCTCCACCAAAGTGATTTCTCTATATCCCGTCATTATGCAGCATCAACCCAGCAATGCAGATGCAATACAAGTTAGACAATCTTCCTGCCCAAATTCACTGCCATGTTCCAGTATAGTCATACGACTGTGTGTATTACAATTCAAACTTGAAAAGGCCATATTTTGAAGGCTTTCTCACTTTGACTGTCGAACCACCTAATTTGGCTTTAATCAGTTGGAACACTTCCTTAGGGTTTGGTCGTCCAGTGGCTCCATAGAGGTTACTCTGCATAAATTGATATTAACAACTTTGTATAGAAATCATGCATCATGCCACCGACCAGTCCTGGTGTGATAACAAATGAGTGGATAATTTCACCTTCAGAGGTTGTAGTCAAACCAGCTATAGCCAGACATACTCTTAGTAATTAGTTAATTAATTAATTAATTACTAATTGATTAATACCTGGCTGTGCCATGCCACTCAGATACCTTTCTCTTGGTGTTACGACCACATCTAGAAGACCTCTCTCCTTCAAGTATTTAGCCAGTTTGTGATGTGGATCACCATATACTTTATACTGCAGCTCCCATTTGGTGGCTGCCGAGTTGGCTTCTTCCTGCGATTCCGATGTGACAGCCAACACAGCCACCCCAAATGACTTCATTTCTTCATAAAGAGCATTGTAGTCTTTGAGATAGCGCTAGACGAGAAAGAAACAATCCACAAATATTTGAAAATATTAGAAGAGATCTAGACGTGGTGGATATGCATGCATGCATGCCAAATTATGGTAGATGGTATTACACTCAGAGAGAGACAAGATGCATCTACTTGTTCCGCAGATTTATTTGTCTGTCTCGTTAACACAGCAAATTCCAAGAGCTACAGATGTTTGTATGCATGCTATTGCATTATGGAAACGAGGAACGAGAACGTGACGGGCGTAGACAAACCAGAGCCCACGCCCATATGTAGAGCAGAAACGCGTTCTATGCGAGTAGGAAAAGCATCCGAACGTGCATGCAATTGCAAACATGCACAGCAATCATGAATGTTGTGAGTGCGTGTGCATGCTAGCATTCTCAACTGCATGTCATCCGATGTGGAAACGTGACGCAAATGCATAATAAATGAAGTGGACAAGCTCTGCAGCATCTTGGCTGCAATCGCAAATGACCATGCACACACACACACACACACACACACACACACACACACACACACACACACACACACACACACACCACCTTGCAGTATTGTCACCAGACTCCACGGTAGTATAACAGCATTGTTGCTGTGTGTGTCCTGAGGGTTTCCTCATACAAGCCAACGATGTCGCAGACATCACTGCTCGTCTTGTCCATCGGATTCTTCGCCAAGAAAGCACGGAAGTTGCACGGATGTTACAGCTCTAAAGAGTCGGTTGCCTCAAACTTGTCCTGCGCAGTTCTCTCGATTTGTGTTAACTGCAGGGAAGTTTTATTATGTAGAAGAAGCCATGAGGGTGTTTGTCAGAGTGTTGTATGGGCGTGTCGCTCTAAGATAATTAATTAGCGTTCCATTTCTAGCTGTGTTCTTCTTCTAATAGACCTCCAAATATAATTGTGATGTCTTCCTGATTTGACCTAATGAAACAAGTGGCAGAAACCATAGCCACTAACTTAATTAAGACTCTGTGTGCAGCTCTGGAAAATTCTAAGGCAATCTACTTGATCTTGTGTGGTTAATAAATTTCATAAGTTATTACCATTATGTTTTTGAGGATTTTTGATATTTCAAGCGCTCGACTTGGTTAGTCTCTGAATGCATATATGGTTTATGGTTTAGATTCCTGATTGCAGGTCCTAATCAATTAATAAATCAAGGAAGTCATTAGTGTAAAACAAGAGACTGTTTGTTGTGAGAAGTTCTATGACTGCAGTCAATCATGACTCACATCCATGTAGGTCAGAGTGTAGGTATACCAATTATGTTTTACAATAAGAGTGACTTCAATGTTTAGAATCTACGAGTTCGATGCCAATTGTTTGTTAGTCTCTCCACAAAACATTAGACAATGAAGTATTAGTAAGAAAGAAAGACAAACAGACAGACAGACAAACAGACAGACAAACAGACAAACAGACAAACAGACAGACAGACAAACAGACAGACAGACAGACAGACAGACAGACAGACAGACAGACAGACAGACAGACAAACAGATACAATGACTAACAACAGATACCTACTCAATACACAAACACAAACAAGTTTTTCAACTTGCTCACCATTAAATTGTCATACGCCAAAAAACAGGGAACCAATAATAATACATCGTAACACCTCCCAAGTAACTGCTCCTGCACAGTTGTTATATATTTGTATAAATCATGTAGATGCTGCAAATCTATTCAAAGGCATAGGGTCACAAACTGTGATTTTCCAAAGCCTTGTCATCATACAGCATGCCACATGCAATAAGATAAATAACCAACAACGTGAATTGTCTCTCATCGTCTACGGATAACAATCCTTACAACTAGAACTTGAACACACCATACTTCGACGGCATTTTCACATTCTCGGTTGAGCCACTCAACTTCGCCTGAATCAACTGGCATACTTCCTTTGGATTCGGACGTCCAGTGGCTCCATACGCATTACTCTACAGATACATGTACTAGCATGTAGCTACATCAACCAACATTTTATAGCAAATGCTCTGACCAATCCTGGAGTGACGATGAATGAATAGAGAACGGCACCTTCACGATTGACAACGACAACAGCTGATCGTACACAAAAATATGCAAAATATAATAAAATAAAAGTTGAGTATGTACAGCAATGTACCTGGCTGTGCCATGCCATCTTTGTAATCTTTGACTTTTGGGTGACGAGAATCACCTTGTCGTGCGATGATCACGTCCAGCAGGCCTTTGTCCTTCAAGTGGGTCGCCAACTTGTGATCTGGATCTCCGTATGTTTTGTAGTGCAACCTCAATTGTGTGACTGCCTTGTCGGCTTCCTCCTGTGGCTGAGCAGTCACACCATACACAGCTACATCAGATGACTTCATGCTTTCATACAAAGCATTGAAATCTCTGAGGTAGCGCTACATCATCATCAAGACAAACAAATGATGGAATGTGTTTGTGTGTGTGTGTGTGTGTGTGTGTGTATGTGTGTGTGTGTGTGTTTAGTGTGTGTGTGTGTGTGTGTGTGTGTGTGTGTGTGTGTGTGTGTGTGTATGTGTGTGTGTGTGTGTGTGTGTGTGTGTGTGTGTGTGTGTGTGTTCAGTGTGTGTGTGTGTGTGTTCAGTGTGTGTGTGTGTGTGTGTGTGTGTGTGTGTGTGTGTGTGTTCAGTGTGTGTGTGTGTGTGTGTGTATGTGTGCGTGTGTGCACAGTGTGTGTGTGTGTGTGTGTGTGTGTGTGTGTGTGTGTGTGTGTGTGTGTGTGTGTGTGTGTGTGTTCAGTGTGTGTGTGTGTGTGTGTGTGTGTGTGTGTGTGTGTGTGTGTGTGTGTTCAGTGTGTGTGTGTGTGTGTGTGTGTGTGTGTGTGTGTGTGTGTGTGTGTGTGTGTGTTTAATTAACAACAACAATCAAGGAAGTTGGCAAGCTAAAATTTAGTTTGTAAATTTAATTAAGAAACGTATCACATACAAACAACATTCTAAGAAAACATCAACATTCCTGCATTGATCACATGGATGATTGCCAAGTATCCAAACCCTTAAATAAATTTTTACAAAAATTGATATCAATTAACAAGCATCTCAGAAGCTTCCCAGTACTATAAATTACAAGGATCAACCAAATTAGTGAGCAAGCAGACCCTCAGCCACCATCCTCACCATCCTTGTATGGTCTTGTCACCTCATCATGGTTCGTTCCTACATGTATGTACATGTAGCAATGCTTAGCTATTCCTACTAAGAAAACTAAACGTATTCAAATCAAAACGTTGCAAAGAAATGTCATTCACATATGCGCCACGCCCACTAATGAGTCATGCTGATTTGACGGTCCGTTTGCGTCAGGATCACGATTGTCATGCGATATGCCTCCGTTTCTGCGACCTGCAGGGCTGCTGAGGTAGAAATCTCTCCGCCTTTAAGATGCATGATACACACACTCTGCCTACCTTGCAGTATGGTCACCAGAGCCCGCGGTAGTAGATGATCATTGTAGCAACATGCTCCTTGTAGGTTTCTTCGAACCAGTTGACAATGTCAAACGAGTTCTCCACGTTGTAGGTCGCTGCTGCCGACTCGGCTTCTACTAAGGTTTCTTGTCCAGCAGACATGCAACTGTCGACCTCCTACGGATGAGAAATGATGTGGACACGCAAGCGCGAGGGTAAAGACACCACGCCCACAAGATTGTATTCTAATTTATGTGTATGACGCACGCACACGCACACACACACACGCACTCGCGCGCGCGCACGCACGCACACACACACACACACACACACACACACACACACACACACACACACAGCCCAGAAGTATGACGCGGCGGAAAGGGGTCTGGCTACGCGAGGCTGTGTGTGTGTGTGTGTGTGTGTGTGTGTGTGTGTGTGTGTGTGTGTGTGTGTGTGTGTATGTGTGTGTGTGTGTGTGTGCAGAGCCGTATATAGAGACTCTGTGTGTGTGTGCGTGTGTGTGTGTGTGTGTGTGTGTGTGTGTGTGTGTGTGTGTGTGTGTGTGTGTGTGTGTATGTGTGTGCAGAGCCGTATATAGAGACTCTGTGTGTGTGTGTGTGTGTGTGTGTGTGTGCGTGCGTGTAATAGTCACGATTTCAAATTAAAAATTAAAATTAAAATTGTACACAATACAGTACTGCTGCATAATGTCATGTAACTATAACGTGTAAAGAAATCGAGAGGAAAGCAGGAAGGTTGCTGTCATTATCTTCAATTACATTTTATATCAAAGTTAGATGATCTCTTGACTATTAGCTAAGCAGTATAAAAGCAACAGTCAGCAACTAAACGAGTTGTTGTTGCAGCAGTCGTATTTAC
>NC_085101.1:5444159-5461659 GCF_963422355.1 Corticium candelabrum | reverse complement strand
CTGTCTGTCTGTCTGTCTATTTGTCCAACTATCTGTCTGTCTGTCTATCTGTCTGTTTATTTTTCCAACTGTCTGTCTGTCTGTCTGTCTGTCTATATGTCCAACCATCTGCCTGTCTATCTGAATGCATAAAAGTTTCAAACCCACAGCAACAAATAACAGCCAAACAAGCAACACATCACATACAACAACAACTAGACTCGTCACCATAACAACAAAACTCAAAACATCTATCACCCCAGTCATCAACATAAAGCACAAAAATAAGCCTCTACTGCACAATAAATGAGTCAAACACGCACTAGTTTAATTAAATTCAACACTACCTGTCTGTCCACTACATTATTGTCACACCTGATGTGAAACTTGGATGCCAGGTATCTCTCAATGAAGCCGCATATGCTGCAGCTAATGTGGGCTCCTTGTGTCGAGCAGAACTCAACAAGTCTGTTGACTTCATGGATGTGTCTAGATCAGTGGAAGTAATGGTGCTCAATGGCTTAGAAGAAGATAAAGATGAGAATCTTGCTGTTGGTTTAGAAGTCTGAATATGAAATGATTAAAACAGACAGACAGACAAATGCTCAGACAGACAAACAAACAGACAAACAGACAGACAGACAAACAAATGAACAGACAGACAAACAAACAGACAAACAAACAGACAGACAAACAGACAAGACAGACAGACAAACAGATGAACAGACAGACAGACAGACAGACAAACAGACAGACAAACAAATGGACAGACAGACAAACAGACAGACAAACAGACAGACAAACAGACAAGACAGGCAGACAAACAGATGAACAGACAGACAAACAAACAAACAAATGGACAGACAAACAGACAAATAAATGGACACACAGACAAACAGACAGACAGACAGACAAGACAGGCAGACAAACAGATGAACAGACAGACAGACAGACAAAAATGGACAGACAGATACAAACACACACACACACACACACACACACACACACACACACACACACACACACACACAACAAACAGGTAAACAGACAAGAAGGCAAACACAACGAGACAAGAAGAGAACACAACGTACCAAGGACAAACAATTCACAAAAAAATTCAACCACATCGACTAAACATCTAACTATTCATCACGTTTCTCATTACTCGTAGAGCCGACGACAATCTCTGTGCCACACGATCAACCAACATCACTTGACTGGCAACATCCGCTAGAGAACGTTTCTCTTGCAATGCGGATGGTGCAGCAGATGAGCCTGACTTTGTAGCCGCCCCAAGAAGTCCCACAATGCGTTTCAAACTTGGGCCTTCCCTACGTGTGTCTTCTGTGTTTTCACTCACTTCATGTGATTGTCCTACAATGCATACACAAGTTGTGAAATAAGAGAATAATGCCACACTGTTGACATACCTTCCGACTTGTATTTGTAGATGAGAATCGGTTGGTTGTCACCGAACGAGCAGAAGGCAGCCATGTGGTCATGTGGATGGAAAGCGACGTCTGAGACTGGACGTCCAAAGCCTAAATCAGAGTAGACAGCCACCTGATCTCCTAGAAACAGAAAGCCAGTAAACAAACAAACAAATAAACAAACAAATAAATAAACAAATAAATAAACAAACAAATAAATAAATAAACAAAAAAATAAGCAAACAAATAAACAAACAAACAAATAAACAAATAGACAAACAAATAGACAAACAAATAGACAAACAAATAAACAAACAAATAAACAAACAAATAAACAAACAAATAAACAAACAAATAAGCAAACAAATAAACAAATAGACAAACAAATAAACAAATAAATAAACAAACAAATAAATAAACAAATAAACAAACAAACAAATAAAAAAATAAATAAACAAACAAATAAACAAACAAACAAACAAACAAATAAACAAATAAACAAACAAACAAATAAATAAATAAACAAATAAACAAACAAACAAATAAATAAACAAATAAACAAATAAATAAATAAATAAACAAACAAACAAATAAACAAACAAAGAAATAAATAAACAAATAAACAAATAAATAAATAAATAAATAAATAAATAAACAAATAAACAAACAAACAAATAAATAAACAAATAAACAAATAAATAAACAAATAAACAAAGAAATAAATAAACAAATAAACAAATAAATAAATAAATAAATAAACAAATAAACAAACAAACAAATAAACAAATAAACAAACAAATAAACAAATAAATAATAAACAAATAAACAAACAAATAAACAAATAAATAATAAACAAATAAACAAACAAATAAACAAACAAATAAACAAATAAATAAATAAACAAATAAACAAACAAACAAATGAAGACAACATAATTCTCGTTACCCGAGTTGCAATTCCATACATAGGCATGACCGTCTTCTGATCCTGAGAGCACAAATGTGCCACATGGTGTAACTGTGCTGTGTAGATGTTCTCGATAGTTAGTCGCACCAACAAACTGCTGCATTACGTTGAAACTACAACCAGACAAGTCTATTACTCTCTCTCTCTCTCTCTCTCTCTCACACACACACACACACACACACACACACACACACACATGGTGCACACACACACACACACACACACACACACACACACATGGTGCACACACACACACACACACACACACACACACACACACACACACACACACACACACATCCCAAAGCCATTCTAACACTCTAAGATCAAACAGCCGCACAACATTGTCTCGACAGTGAATCAACAAACGACGTCCGTTCGGATGAACTTCGATATGATTAATAGAAATTCCCTACACACAATCCAACAAATCACACCATCGCATTCAACACACAAAACATAAAGCAAAACTAATAAGTGACCTTCAACTCTGAGTTCGCAATCTCTTTCAAGATCGTCCAGTTTTCAACTGAAAGAAAGAGTAGAGAGATAAGATCATACCGGATACAGTTCGATGAGATGATGAGGTACCATTGGATTGTTGTCGTTGAGTGATATTCGCTTTCCACATGATGATGGTGCCTGTGCTGTCTGCGGAGAACATTTTGATGCCTGTGGGTGATAGAGGGTGAGAATGCGTTGTGATGGAATTGAATGTAGTTGGTGATGTGGGTGTTCACATGCGAGTGTTCATGCATCATGCAGTTGTGCATTATAAAAAGACAGACAGACAGACGGACGGACAGACAGACAGACGGATGGACAGACAGACAGACACAGACAGACAGACGGATAGATGGACAGACAGACAGACAGAGACAGACAGACAAACAGACAGACAGATGTGTGCACCCGATGGACCATGCACACACACACACACACGCACGCACACACACACACACACACACACTCACACACACACACACACACACACACACACACACGTGCGTGCGCACACACACACACACACACACACACACACACAACTCAAATACCTTGAGAGTCAAATGCAATGCTGTTCACCAGACCTCTGTGTCCATCCATTTCCCTCAACAGCTAACATCACAATTTCCCAATGTCAACACAAAAGACATCTTATACTTCCCCATACACGTACCTGTCCGTATTTGTCAAACACTGCTGTTGTCCACACTCGTACAATCTTATCATATCCACCTGTGACTACAATGTTGGAACATGCAGGATGAAGTTGTGCGCTGTACATGAAGCAGGGATGAGGAAGGATTTTGTGCACATCGTCGTCGTCAGCTAAGACACTCCACACTCTACAGATGCAGAACAGATGGCACTCTCTTACGTGTATGAAGCAAACACATTTGTTGTGTAGGTAATTGTAAAGTCTGTCTCATTGTCAATCCGTCCGTCCGTCCGTCTGTCTGCCCATTTGTCTGTCTGTCCATTTGTCTGTCTGTCTGTCTGTCCATTTGTCTGTCTGTCTGTCCATTTGTCTGTCTGTCTGTCCATTTGTCTGTCTGCCTGTCTGTCCATTTGTCTGTCAATACATATATTTTCAAACATTGAACTATTATAAACCATCTAAGCAAAGCAACTAAATACTACCCAAGCCAATAGGGCTTGGTTCTACCTACAACTATTTATGTTTATGTGGCTGTCTCTTGAAACAATCTTCTTTATTTTTCTGTCAATCACTCTAGCATTTGATCGTTGTAGACACACAGAAAACACAGATCTCCAGTATGTCTTGAAGGTTGATGCATTTGGCTTTCCGTCTTCGTCTCTTGATAGCTGTGACAGTTTCTTCAAATAGTCTTCAGCTTTCTCTCCCCAACAGCCAAAATGTTCGAAGACTATAGGCACTGTCTGTCTGTCCATTTGTCTGTCTGTCTGTCCACTTGTCTGTCCGTCCGTCTGTCTGTTTGTCCATTTGTCTGTCTGCCTGTCTGACCATTTGCATGTCTGTCTGCTTGTCCGTTTGCCATCAGTCAAAGCCTATCTGATCCCAACTAAGCACACTATAACTCCCACTTACAACTCACCTAACTGTACCGTCAGACGACGCAGACGCTAACTGTAGATCATCAGATGACCAAGACATGTCGTACACAATGTTATAATGACCATAAAACTGTGCTTTGCATAAACCAGAAGGAATCTACAACACATGTTCGATAATTCAAGTATAAATGTGAGATGGCTGTGAGCGGACTTCATAGATAATGACTGGAAATGTGTGGTCATCACCACATCCAGCTGCTAGACTGTGTCCATCGTGAGAAAACTTGAGAACGAAGCAGCCTTTCTTGCCTGATTGCAAAGTGTGCTGTTTCTTGTTGGGAATCCGACATGCCTATGTACACAGTGTGTTGATATTTGGTTACTCTATTATATTAGGTTCTACTGACAAGCTAAATGCTGTGCCTGACCTGTCTAGTGTATTTAGAGATGTATCCCTCCAATACAATAGTCTAATGTATTGTGAGATGCATCCCTCCAATATAATAGTCTAGTGTATTGTGAGATGCATCCCTCCAATACAATAGTCTAGTGTATTGTGAGATGCATCCCTCCAATACAACAGTCTAGTGTATTGTGAGATGCATCCCTCCAATACAACAGTCTAGTGTATTGTAAGATGCATCCCTCCAATACAACAGTCCAGTGTATTGTGAGATGCATCCCTCCAATACAATAGTACATTACTAACCAAGAAATCAGCAATAACCACATAGCAACTAACCTGGCCAGGAATTCTCGTCCAAATGGTTGGCCTCGTGTGCTTCATTGAATGTGAAGACACTCCGCTAATATAACAAATAAACAACATGTCAGTCATGCAACCAAACGAGAGGGAACATGAACAGCAACCCTTTCAGTCTCATTGTAGTTTCACTGTCCAGTTCTTCAAATGTCTGACGACCTCTTTCCTAAAGAACAAATGACACGTAACGACTGAGGGTTTAAATAATGTTGCTGTAATAATTTGGTGCTAGATGGTCAAAAGACAAGCACAGAAACAAAAACTTCAAACGTAAATGCTCATTCACTTCTCAGTCTGTCTGTCTGTCTATCTGTGTGTCTGTCGTTATGTATATTTCTATCTCTGCCTGTCTGTCTGCCCGTCCATCCGTCTGTCTGTATATCTATCCATCTGTCTGTTTGTCTATATGTTTGTCTGTCTCTCTGCCTATGTCCATAAATTTCCCATAATCTCAAATCCTAACATTCCACAGAAAACCAATAGAAATCAATGTCAACAACAATAATAATTAAAACTGCTCATACACTATAGAGACAAAGTCCTACTACCCTACTTGCTCTGTAGGCAGTAACGACCGCAACAAATTGGGACACGTCTGTCCACATGACTCAAGTTGAGCAAGCGGGATGCCACAAACAGTAACATGTAATGTCGATGGATACAGAATTCTCTCACAATGAGAATAAACATGAAAAATCTATTGCAGTAAGACACCAATTAGAGAAGGTCAAAACTATGAGTCAACATGATGGTACGTCAATGGTGCCCGCAGCTGGAGTTCCGACTCGTTTTCTGCTTGGAAATTCAAAGAGTTGCAGTCGAATGCGTCGACCAGTGTTGACGTCTCCTGTTGAGCTGTGGAGCTACAAAGTACGTCGAATCAATGGTGAACTATTGGAGTAAGATTGTGTGTCAAACTTTGAGGAAAGCCCACGCAATGTGGTGCCAGCCTTTGTACGTCTTCTGACCCCTCCATTTGTGTTCTGTTGCTCCCATTCCTAAGAAGTCCAAAATCTAGAGAAAATAAGAAGAAATACGATGAGTACAACGTGACGTTGTATTGACACAGACACCAAGTGTGTATAAATTTACCTCAAAAAAGAAAAGAATATCGCGGTTAGATAGAAAGTAAGAAAAATCTTCATTGAAGACAAGCATCTCCTCCCAAACGGGAGACAAAGATCTGCAATGCAAAACCCATTGAATTGTCTTTCTGATTGACATTAACCCATTGTCCTTGTCTTTCTGATTAATATTAAGTTTTCATCATGGACTTACTTATGCTGTTTGATATCAAATGGTTGTGATAGCACAGGTAGGACGTAATCAACTGATGAGTTGTCTGTCTCAAAGTATGACGTCACGTGACGAGAACTGGAAGCAAGAGTTTGTGTTACATGTACGCGTGTGTTGTGTTGATGTTAAACGAGGAACATACGAGTGAAGCTTCTTGACGTACGTGCCCGTTTGAGTGTTTACTATGTGTATACGAACGACAGGATGGGCTATGTAGACAGTAGGACGCAGTTTGCCAGCTTGGTGGACAGTCACAGCCAGAACTTGATCTGTTAGAAACAAACAGTTGTGTGTGTGTGTGTGTGTGTGTGTGTGTGTGTGTGTGTGTGTGTGTGTGTGTGTGTGTGTATGTGTACCTTCTGGAGTTCTTTCTGGTGGTTCAATAGCAGACTCTTGCAAAGCTACAGACTTGACAGATTTTTTCTTTCCCTTGTGTCTGTGTTTATGCTTCCGATGACCCTACACATTAGGAAAAACAAGATGAGACGCAAGCTACTAACTCACACACACACACACACCACACCTCTTCATTCTGTTCAAACACGTTCTCTTGTGGTGGCTCAGTGACATCATCATGTCCAACTTCGGCAAAGCCGCTATCGACTTGAGACGATGGTCCATCATCAGTAAACACATGGCTACCTGCAGCTCTGTAAACAGTACACAAATCATGACAATAGTCTAATTCCTCCAATACAACAGTCTAGTGTATTGTGAGATGCATCCCTCCAATACAATAGTCTAGTGTATTATCAGATGCATCCCTCCAATACAATAGTCTAATGTATTGCAGTGTGGAAAATAACGGTAGGATATAGGAGAAAGTCCCACCAAGTGTGTTGTTTGTCCGACCAAATACTGCACGAGTGTTGGAACATGTTTGGACAAAACATCCACCTGTAAGCATATATGATAATGTACATACACCTTGTCTCTTAGCTATCATGTGATGGCCTTTCCAATGATGTAACTGTTAATTTCATGAACTTAGGTGCCTCCTAGCATGCTTTATCTAGAGAAAACCTCAGATGCCTTGCCATTTCTCCCTTGGAAGTTGGTTACAAAAATTACATGTAAAATGGCTGCAGTAGGGGAGGCACTTATAATAGTTACACATGTAACACCATACAAGAATGTCCTACCTAGGCTCAGTCTGTCCGAGTCAAAATAATTCCCTATTTTCCAGACTGTATTGTGAGATGCATCCCTCCAATACAATAGTCTAATGTATTGTGAGATGCATGATCCCTCCAATACAATAGTCTAGTGTATTGTGAGATGCATCCCTCCAATACAATAGTCTAATGTATTGTGAGATGCATGATCCCTCCAATACAATAGTCTAATGTATTGTGAGATGCATCCCTTCAATACAATAGTCTAATGTATTGTGAGATGCATACCTCCAATACAATAGTCTAGAGTATTGTGAGATGCATCCCTCCAATACAATAGTCTAATGTATTGTGAGATACATCCCTTCAATACAACAGTCTAGTGTATTATGAGATGCATCCCTCCAATATAATAGTCTAGTGTATTGTGAGATGCATCCCTTCAATACAACAGTCTAGTGTATTGTGAGATGCATCCCTCCAATACAATAGTCTTTAAACAATTTAACCTTACATGTTAGTGGATCCCTTCCGCTTTGCTGTTTTTGCCTTTCTCTGTCTATCCGGTGTCTTTCTTACATCTTGCTCTTACAACAAAAGAAGATATAGACAGATGGAAGACAATACAATGGCAGCCTGTCTACCTGCCCGTCTGTTTGTGTGTGTGTGTGTGTGTGTGTGTGTGTGTGTGTGTGTGTGTGTGTGTGTGTGTGTGTGTGTGTGTATCTGTCTGTCTGTCTGTCTGTCTGTCTATCTGTCAGAATGTCGAACTAAAATATTTCAAGTCACATTATGTGACATAGCGCGTGCACACACACACACACACACACACACACACACACACACACACACATGGACAAACAGACACACACACACACACACACACACACACACACACACACACACAACACACACACACACACACACACACGCACACACACACACACACACACACACAACACACACACACACACACACACACACACACACACACACACACACACACAAACTCCCACCATCAACTTACCTCCTACATTTCTTTCATCGATCATATTTTCGTCTTTAGATTGACCCTACAAGCAAATCCCTACTCCACACCGTCACCACATCACACAGAGTCTCTCACCTGACTGTCTATTTGCTTCTTTCTCTTCTTCTTGATTTTCTCTTTCTTCGAATCGTTCGGATTTGACATTTTGTCAAGAAACACTAACCAAACTAAACATTTAAGTCACTTCACACGTGGAGCAAACCGCAGCACCAGAGCTTTGTTTAGAAAGCAACCGTCAAAGCATTGAACGTGCGCATGCTCAAACTATAACCGTGGATACACCGCAACAAAATATGCATCCGGGATACGGCAAAGTCTGATAAAGCTGGTCTAATCCGGGACATTTAATCCGGGACATTTAATCCGGGACACCAATTTTACTTCACACCTGTTTCGCACGTGCAGTCCGGGACACAGACCGGCAATCCCACACTGAGCTATCTATTTATTTTCCAGTGCCGCAGCCCTCACACAGGCAACAAGCAACACAAATGACCGACTTTCTAACACCGGTAAGTCACATCCACGCGATCCCAACTGATCCCAATCTTCCAACGACTCGATCTCCACCAACCTCAATTTTTTCCCTCTTTTTTTCAACAGGAAAGCCGCGTATGGCTCATGAACGACGGCCAATGGCTTCCATCCACCGTCCAGTCAAACGCAAACGGCCAGATCTCGTTCAAGAGCGATTACGGAAGCGTGAGTTCTCACTCAAAGTTCACACTCAAATTGGCATACCAGAAATATGACTGATCGTCTAGGTAATTAACCACAAGGTCGATGAATGCACCCGCAATATCGTCACACCGATGCATCGATCTAGCATCGAAGGGGTCGAAGATATGGCGACACTTTCTGACTTACACGAGGCAGCCATTTTGTATAACATCCAGCTGAGATACAGAGCTGATCATATCTATGTGCGATGTTACTGTTTTGTTCGTTTTATTATTTTTTTATGTGTTAATATATTAGTTATTTATTTTAGTACTGCGTATTATTTATGTTTATATTTTTTGTTATTTATTTGTTATTATTGATGTATTTTTATATTTTTTGTTATTTATTTGTTATTATTGATGTATTTTTATATTTTTTTGTTATTTATTTGTTATTATTGATGTATTATTTATGTCGTTATGCGCCTCCATGATGGGCAAGTGGGATCTTTACACCCACCTGGGTGCCCACCAACGCGGCAGGTGAGCCCAGCAGGGTACATGTTTTAGTGTAGTCTACACGGCGATCAATGACTAGCCAATTTGATATAGATTGTAGGCATTACAGTGTCCTCGAACTCGGACAGCATGCCTAGTGGATATCAATGACCACCAGGAAAGCACTGAACGTCATTGTCAACGGATCGTTCGCCAGACCACAGAAACTCTTCAACAACTGAAACGAGTCATGCCTAAGTAACCTTAATACCTCGCCTAGAAGGGCAGGGGCTCTTATTA
Source organism: Corticium candelabrum (assembly GCF_963422355.1). Lineage (NCBI taxonomy): Eukaryota > Metazoa > Porifera > Homoscleromorpha > Homosclerophorida > Plakinidae > Corticium > Corticium candelabrum. Next base: position 5,451,562 of record NC_085101.1, on the reverse strand, counting down.
TAACATTTGGTATTGTGTGCCTCTGTACAGTGTGGTTAGGGAATAGGGTAGAAGCCGTGGAATTCCTTGGAAGATCACAGACAAAGGAAAACATCACTGATAGCTACAGTTCTGATGAAAGTTTGCAGTATTTCTAGCTGATGCACAGAGCAGTTGTCACTGAAAATTTATTTGTGAAGGAACCAAATCAGAATCAGAAATATAGCTATCAGTGATGTCTTCTTGTGTCTGCAAATCTCCCAGAGAATTCCAAGGCTTGTACCCTATTCCCTAACCACACTGTACAAGGCATGTAGTGTACCAAATGTTCTAATAAGAGCTCCTGCCCTTCTAGGCAGGGTAATATGGTAGTCTCATGGACAAAGCTAGAGAAACATGAGAAAGAAAGACAGACAATTTTCACCACCAAACCATGGAGGTGGTAGCCATTGTCGCTAACCACTAAGCCACGGCGGTGACTTATTATTATTTACTAGCTCTCACCCACCCTATGGGCGGTAGGAATTGCGCTAACACGTAGATAGTAGCTACCTACACGGGAAGAAAACGTAAACGCCAGTCGTCCATTGTTTGGCACGTAGAGTAGCCCCATCTCACAATCTTACTGTAGGGCGGGTTCACGTGTTACTCTAGAGACAAAATCTACACACACACACACACACACACACACACACACACACACACACACACACACACACACACACACACTTATTTGGCAAGTTTTCAATCTACTCAGCTGCAGCGGGCACATCTTGCACTCTACTATACCATTAGAGGATGGCATGACTGCAGTACTGGCGAGCTCACGTCACATTGTCCCGCCCTATGGGCGATAGCAATTTATCTTTGCACTTTTACAATACACGCGTCTTATTACTCTATGCATCTTACACACTCCTGACAGCACAATTTGGATTCCCCATCTCAGACTCTTCCCACATAAAATGTCATGATCTATTCGTGGAGAATGACGCCATTTCAGAGTTCTGCAATGAAGACGCACCTTCCGTGACATACATACATATGTACGGACGCATGCACGCACGAACACATGACCCAGTGAGCTGGCTTAAAACCTCTAACTGCAGCGGGTGCATCTTGCACTCTACTCTAGAGCAGAGGATGGCATACAGTGGCTGGCGAGCACACGTCACATCCACATACTCGGTTAATTAATTGAACAAACAAACTCCGGCGCATCTCATTTCAGCCCACCAAAGTCTCATTTCTGGCCGTCGGAGGCAGTCCGAGTAAAATCCGACTCGACCGTTTGTCTCGGATGGTCGAACTCAGCTAGGCAGCCACGTTTCGCGACGATTGGAGACCGGAGTCGTGTCGATCGGCGTGTTACAGACAGACATCCATCCATCCAGACAGGCGGAAGTGTGGGTTGGCGTATTATAGTCTAGGATTATTTACATATTATTTATTATTTATGTCGTGCTCAACCAGATCAGTCTGGTTTATAATTTTATTAATATTATATATTTTTATTTTTTAATTTTTTTAATTTTTAATTTTTTTTAAATTTTGTATTTATTTATTTATTTATTAATATATTAAATTATTTTTATTTATTATTATTTATATATTATTTATTATTTTATTTTTGGGGCTTCGTTTGAGTGATGGTGTGGTTTGTTGTGCGTGCAGACGTTTATTGGGTCAATTTTGTCAGCTGTTAATCCGTACAAGGTACTTCCGGATTTGTATGGGAGAGATGTGATGGAGTTGTATAATAGGCAGCATCTGGGTGAGAGACCGCCACACATCTATGCGATTGCCAATGAAGTGTATTATTGTATGTGGAGGACAAATGAGAATCAGTGTGTTTTGATCAGGTAGGATAGGTTGGGTGGGTGTTTGTTGTCTGTCTGTTTGGTTGTCTGTCTGTTTGGTTGTCTCTGTTTGGTTGTCTGTCTGCTTGGTTGTCTGTCTGTTTGGTTGTCTGTCTGCTTGGTTGTCTGTCTGTTTGGTTGTCTGTCTGCTTGGATGTCTGTCTGTTTGGTTGTCTGTCTGTTTGATTGTCTATCTGTTTGGTTGTCTGTCTGTTTGGTTGTCTGTCTGCTTGGTTGTCTGTCTGTTTGGTTGTCTGTCTGTTTGGTTGTCTGTCTGCTTGGTTGTCTGTCTGTTTGGTTGTCTGTCTGTTTGGTTGTCTGTCTGTTTGGTTGTCTGTCTGTTTGGTTGTCTGTTTGTTTGGTTGTCTGTCTGTTTTGTTGTCCGTCTGTTTGGTCTGCTGTCTGTTTGACTGTCTGTCTGTTTATTTGTCTGTCTGTTTGGTTTGCTGTCTCTTTGGTCGTCTGTCTGTTTGCTCATCTGTCTGTTTGGTTGTCTGTTTGGTTGTCTGTTTGTTTGGTCGTCTGTGTGTGGTTGTGGTTGTTTCTTTGTTTACTTTATTGTATTAAATTTTTATTGTTTTTAGTGGTGAGTCAGGAGCTGGCAAAACAGAATCAACCAAACTTATTCTTGGTTATTTGTCTGAGATGAGTCAAGCGTCAGCCTCAGCGTCGACTAGAGATGTCGAACAGGCAATACTGCAAAGCAGGTAGTTTGACATGTATAGAGATACATCTCTCCAATACAACAGTCTAATGTATTGTGAGATGCATCCCTCCAATACAATAGTCTAGTCTATTGTGAGATGCATCCCTCCAATACAATAGTCTAGTCTATTGTGAGATGCATCCGTCTAATACATTACATCATCACAAGTTATACTTTTTAAGGGAGACAGGAAACATATTTAAAGGTACACTCCGTTGTTTAGTGATACACCCACGCAAACTTGATTGCATAGCTACGTAATCAAGATAGAAGGTTGGTCTGAACTACAGGCAAAGCTGGATATGAGAGCACTAGATATTAGCAGCAAATAGCCTGAAAACAGAACGCATACGATAGTCACATGAGAAACATTTCATTAACGCACGCTAACGCTAGAAGCCTCGTTACCATCAAAATGCTAGAAGACACTCGCGAAACATTGAGAAATGTGCTTGTGGGTTATGAAACAGGCATGGATGAGCATGCAAGGCTGAAGGGACAAACTGCACTGCATTTGTGTGCTTACACTTATCACGTGACCTAATTATTGCTTACCACGTGATCATCGTATGCTCTCTGTTTTCACACTGATATGTAGTGCTCACATGTTCAAACCTGATTTTGTGTAAAATGTAACCTAATTAGTGCCTTCGACCTGAGGAAAGATGACGAGTTGGTTTACACGCGACCCGAACTCTGTTTCAACAACGAGATGGCAAAATCGCTCCCGTACGTTTTCCTTATTTGTAACTGTGACTACACTGTGATATTCAGCTTTGTCTGTAGTTCCGCGCAACCTTCCAACTTGATTGCGTATGATGCAATCAGGTTTGCGGGGGCGTAGGGCTAAACAACGGAGTGTACTGTACCTTTAATCTAATTTCTTGATATCTCTGACCTCTTCCTTCAATTTTAATTCTTAACTGATTTCTACAGCCCAATACTTGAAGCATTCGGTAATGCCAAGACTGTCTACAACAACAACTCCAGTCGCTTTGGCAAGTTCATTCAACTGCAATTCAACGAGAAAGGATTCATTGAAGGCGGTCGCATATTGGACTATTTACTCGAGAAAAATCGAGTCGTGAGACAAAATCCAGGCGAACGAAATTTTCACATTTTTTATTGTTTGTTGACCGGAGCCGATGCAGGCATGAAGAAAAGATGGAATCTATTCGAGGCGAGACAGTATCACTATCTGAATCAGAGCGGATGTGTCAGCGATCCGACAATTGACGATAGTGCAGATTACCATCGAGTCATGGTGAGCTGTTTACTAAAATGTCATCTAGTCTGATGTAACGTGATGTGGGATGATAGAATGTTATTTGAAGCAAATAGTGGATAGATGGTTGGGTGTATAGATGGATTAAATAATGGACTAACAAGTAGACAGACAGTTGGACAAACGGAAGTTGTAGGTGGATTTTTGCAGGATGGCATCTGAGCTGTAGGTTGATGGACTTGGTTTTGGATGAAAGTTTATTGATTGATGGGTGGTTTTGTGGTGATGTGTGCATGTAAATAGTATGTGGAATAGATGGATGAGAGAGATAGAGGGACATACAGACAGGCAGGATAAGAAATTAAGAGAGAGGGTTTGCTCGCAGATGTAGAGATCAACAGGTGAAGAGTGTAGAAATGTAAAGAAGGAAAGGAAGGTAGACAGCAGACAGACAGACGACAACCAGACAGACAGACAGACAGACGGACAGACAGACAGACACAGACAGACAGACGAACAGACAAAAGGACAGACAAACAACTAGACAGACAAACAGACAGATGAACAGACAAACAGACAGACAGATGGACAGACAAACAGATGGACAGACAAACAGACAGATGGACAGACAGACAGAGACAGACAAACAGACAGAGATATGGATGGACAGATGGATAGACAGACAGACAAATGGCTCGACAGATAGAGAAACAGACTATTCCACAATACATTTATTTTTCATTCATCTGTTTATCTATATTTCTTATCTATCAATACACACACACACACACACACACACACACACACACACACACACACACACACACACACACACACACACACACACACACACACACACACACACACCAACAGCCACCAAACAACATACACTTGCAATCCACACAGACACATAACACATAACTCTCTCACACAGATGGGAATGGAGACGATGGCATTCACCGCAGAACAACAGAACGACGTCTTCCAGATCCTCGCTGGTGTTCTTCATCTCGGTAACACGCGGTTCTTAACAGCTGGTGGTGCACAAGTGGAAGACAGACGAGGTAACTGGATTGATCAGTAATATTGTTGATTGGCTTTGTGAGTTTTGTTTTGTGTTGTTGTTTGTAGTGTTGGAGGTTGTCTCTCAGCTACTTAGTCTTGATGTGTATCAGTTGGAGGACGCTCTGACGAAGAGGTTGATGGTGATGAGAGGAGAGGAAATCAACACTCCGTTGGATATGAATCAGGTGATGAGTGGTGTGTGTGTGTGTGTGTGTGTGTGTGTGTGTGTGTGTGTGTGTGTGTGTGTGTGTGTGGTGTGTTTGCTAGTTTGTCTCTTTGTTTGTTTGTTTGTTTGCTTGTCTGGCTGCTTGTCTGTCTGTCTGTTTGTTTGCTAGTTTGTCTCTTTGTTTATGTCTCTGTTTGTCTGTTTATTTATTTATTTGTTTATTTATTTATTTATTTATTTATTTATTTATTTGCTTATTTGCTAGTTTGTCTGTTGTTTATCTGTGTATTTATTTGTCTGCTTGTGTCTATTTGTTTGCTTGCTAGTTTGTCTCCTTGTTTGTTTGTTTGTTTGCTTGTTTGGCTATTTGTCTGTCTGTTTGTTTGTTTGTTTGCTAGTTTGTGTCTTTGTTTATCTTCCTGTTTGTTTGTCTGTCTGTCTGTTTGTCTGTCTGTTTGTCTGTCTGTTAGTCTGTCTGTTTGTCTGTCTGTTTGTCTGTTTGTCTGTTTGTTTGTCTGTCTGTTTGTCTGTCTGTTTGTCTGTTTGTCTGTTTGTCTGTCTGTTTGTCTGTTTGTTTGTCTGTCTGTTTGTCTGTCTGTTAGTCTGTCTGTTTGTTTGAGTGTTGCATGCTTATCTGTTTGTATTTGTATATGTATGTGTTTGTCTATCTGCATATGCTTATTCATCATGATTGTTTGTTTGCTTGTTTTTGTAGTTGTTGATCAGTTTGTACGTTTACCCACATGTATTTCTGTTTCCTACCCACATGTATTGTATACCAACCAGCTCGTCAGTCTATCATCTTGTCTATTTTAGGCTGCCGACTCACGTGATTCCATGGCCATGGCGTTGTACGCCGGTCTGTTTCGTTGGGTTCTCAAGAGGATCAACGTACGACTCGGGCACAGCAGCTCTACGTTCTGTTCTGTTGGTGTCCTTGACATCTTCGGTTTTGAAAACTTTGAAATCAACCGGTTTGAACAGTTTAATATCAATTTTGCCAACGAGAAGTTGCAGGAGTATTTTAACCGTCACATATTTTCACTTGAACAGCATGAGTACAACAAGTGAGTTTGTAGAATGAGAACACACACGCATGCATGCACACACACACACACACACACACACACACACACACACACACACAACACACACACACACACACACACACACACACACACACACACACACGTGCACACACACACACACACACACACACACACACACACAGTCAACTCGTTGTGTGTAAAACCTTCATAGTAAATTGTTTCATCTTGTGTTTTATAGGGAAGGCATTGAGTGGGTAGAGATCGACTGGGTCGACAACACAGAATGTCTTGATCTTGTTGAGAAGAAACTTGGCATTTTAGCTCTTCTCGATGAAGAGAGTCGCTTTCCTAAAGGAACCGACGAAACACTTTTAGCAAAGCTTCATAAAGCTCACGGGGTAAGATCAGCTCAGTAAACGCACGGATGTTGTGTGTGTGTGTGTGTGTGTGTGTGTGTGTGCGTGCGTGCGTGTGTGCATGCATGTGTGCATGCACGTGTGTGTGTGTGTGTGTGTGTGTGTGTGTGTGTGTGTGTGTGTGACTGTGTGTGTGTGTGTGTGTGTGTGTGACTGTGTGTGTGTGTGTTTGTGTTTGTAAGTGTGTGTGTGTTTGTGTTTGTAAGTGTGTGTGTGTATGTGTGTGTGTGTGTGTGTGCATGTGCGTACGTGCTTGTGTATACACATACACACACACACACACATCATCACACATTAATTAATTTATTTCATCATTGCATGTGTATCACTTTCACCATTTACATCACAGCAAAACTGGTACTACGTGAAACCCAAAGTCTCCAACGCAAAGTTCGGCATTCGACATTACGCCGGCGAAGTCTACTACGACACAACAGGCCTACTCGACAAAAACAGAGACACATTTCGCGACGACATTCTCACCCTACTCAAAGACAGCAAGTAAAGCCATACCCACACAATACAGTGGTGTATCCTTACTAAATTAATTATATATTTATTGATTATTTTAGGTCTGATTTTGTGTACGATTTGTTTGAGCACATGTCTCCGTCTGGCAGTGGGGGAAAGGGGGGTGGAGGACGCAGCGGGAAAGCGATGAGAAAGAAGCCGACTGTGAGTTCTCAGTTTAAGGACTCGTTGCACTCACTGATGGCGACACTCGGACAAGCCAGTCCGTACTTTGTTCGCTGCATTAAGCCGAATGTGAAGAAGGTAGAGCTTTCGGTTTGTTGTCAGTCTGGTTGTTTGCTTGTATTTTTGTTTGTTTGTTTGTTTTTTGTTACTCAATTGTTTTGTCTGTGTTTTTGTTTGTCTGTTTGTTTGTCTGTCTCTCCGTTTGTCTGTCTGTTTGTCTGTCTGTTTGTCTGTCTGTCTGT
>NC_085101.1:5419159-5431659 GCF_963422355.1 Corticium candelabrum | reverse complement strand
TGTGTGTGTGTGTGTGTGTGTGTGTGTGTGTTGTGGTGTGTGTGTGGTGTGTGTGTGTGTGTGTGTGTGTGTGTGTGTGTGTGTGTGTGTTTGTGTGTGTGTGTGTGTGTGTGTGTGTGTGTGTGTGTGTGTGTATGTGCGCGCATGTGCATGTGTTTGTGTGTATGTGTGTGTGCATGCATGTGTGCGTGTGTGTGTGTGTGTGTGTGAGAGAGAGAGAGAGAGGGAGGGAGGGAGGGAGGGAGGGAGGGAGGGAGGGAGGGAGGGAGGGGGAGGGGGAGGGAGGGAGGGGGAGGGGGAGGGGCAGGAGCAGGAGCGGGAGAGGGAGAGGGAGAGAGAGAGGAGTTGTGAATCTACTCTCTGACAGTCAGAAATATGAAATTGTTAAAACATACAGTAGTCCCCCTCTTGGACGACCACCTGTAAGTTCCCATCAAAGTGGTCTCTCAAAAGGGGTGGTCTCTCATCAGCGGAACTGTTTTTGTTGAACGCATTAATTAAGTTTTGTGCTACATACTGTATTTCATTTTCTACAGTGCACTGTACAGTAATATACAAACAACAAGAACAAGACCAAGAACAACAAACAACAACACTGGACCACTCCCAAACAACTCTGTCCAAATCTTCGTAGCACAACTTTCTAACCTTGCTGTACTTCCTCTCTGCTCGACCTCCGGTTTCCCATTGCTGTCTAATGCTCTTTGTTCCCTTAATTCCTTGAATTTGTGTCTTACTTATGCCGAGATCTTCAGCGATTGAGTGACATGAACGGCCTTCTTTTATCTTGTCCAGCACAGTTATCCTTTATGAAGGGCTAGGATCTTGCGTTTCGAGACGACATTTGACTACTTCCTACGCACACGTGTTACTGTACTGTGGTTGATTGTGACGACACTCATTTCCTTATACATACCCGGATGTATCGGTGCAGTGGCGGAGACAGGCAATGCTAAGTGGTCACTCAAGGCAGGGACACATGACAACTTTGAGCCTACTTTGGTGGTCGCTGGTCGCGTTAGAGGGGTGGTCGCTGAAGAGTGTTACGTGCAATGCAAATTTCGTTGGTGCCAAGCCAAACTGGTCGTAAACAAGAGGTGGTCGCTCACGAGGGTGGTCGTTCAAGAGGGGAACTACTCTATTAGTTTTGGGTTATTAAGTCCCACTGTGTATGGCAATGTGATACTGATGTTGACATCATCGTTGTTATGATCACTAAGTATTGACGTCACTATTAATAGCGACCTTATTATTGATGATGATGTCATTATTAGTGATGACGTCAGTGACATCATTAGTGATGACGTCAGTGGTGATGACGTCATTCTTAACAATGACGTCATTATTAGTGGTGACGTCAATGACAATGATGTTACTGTTAGTGTCGACTTCATTACTTGATGCGATCATTACTGCTTGTGATGATGCTCCACGTTTTTGACTTTCCAATTTTGTAGGGAAGACGAGAGTTAACTGCTGTCGTCTATTGCTTCGGTGGAGGCACATGCAAGATCTCCATCACATCAGCAACAACAGCAGGAGAGGTACAGTAGCACACGTTACCATCTAAACTGCAACTCAATCGGCTAGAATTTCAAATTCATTTAATTGTGTTGTGTGCATTGTCTGTTGTGTTTAGGTTGTGCACAAACTCTCGTTGGGCATCGGGGTGCAAAACAGCAAGAACCACTTTGCATTGTTTGAGCAATGTGGCGACGTGTACAAAGCCATGGAGGATAGGGTTGTGATCGCTGACATTTTGGCCAAGTTTGAAAGGTTCGGTCGTTTGTCAATTGATTTGGATTTGTTTGAGTTGCTGTTTGGCATAGATACGAAGCGCATGGAATAAACGAGGGCGGCAAGCGGTGGAGATTGTTCTTCAAGCTTTTCTGCTTCTTGGAGACGAAGGATATTCCACCAGACAGCCTCGAAGCCGGTTTCATGTTTGAACAGGTGAACAACAAAATGTGCAGCGATTTCTTTGCTTGTCTGTTTGCTCTCTTGTTTGTTTGTATGTCTACATGTCTGTCCACTCACCACTTGTCTACATGTCAAACTGTTTGTTTCTTGTTTTAGGCTTATGATGACGTCATGCAGGGCCGGTTTCCTGCCACAACTCAAACTCTTGTTCGTCTTGCCGCCTTACGGATACAATACGAAGTCGGAGACTACAGATCTGGCGCTTCTATGTACACAACACGTTTCTTGTTGTCATGACAACAACACTACATCCATGTTTTCTTACAGTCCAGATATTGAGTCGATATTTCCATTGAAAACGAAGATGAAAGATGAAGAACTGCCACATATTGACAAAGGGTTCACGTTGAGGGGCACGTTGCGAGGACTTGGGTTTAGCACATTGAAGAAACTAAGGCAGCCGCAAGGTTGTGATGTTGTGAAGTGATTGTGAGTGGTTGGTGGTGAGATTTATGTCTGTAGAAGAGTCACCTGCTCAGAAAGTGGTCGAGAATGCAGAGATTCAGGCTGTAAAGGTAGCAATTAGTGATCAGTGGAAGAAGTTGCAGGTGAGTTGTGTGACAAATAGCTGTTTGGTTGTGTGTTTATGTGTGGACATCAAGCAAACAGACACAAACAAATAAATAAACAAACATGGACACACAACCAAACATGGACAAACACACATACATACAAACAGATAAGCAAGCAAACAAACATAGATGCACACAAAAACATGGACAAACACATGTACAAACATACAGACAAACAAACAAACAAACAAAAACATAGATGCACACAAAATGTGGAGAAACACACATATACACAAACACAAACATGACAAACATAAGACAAACAGACAGACAAACAAATATAGATGCACACAGAAACAGGCAAACACAATACACACATACACACACAAATGAACAAACAAACATGGACCAACACATACAAACAAACAAACAAACAAACAAACAAAACAGGCAATCACAAAAACAAACAAACAAACAGATGCACACAAAAACATGGACAAACACACATACATACATACATACAAACAAACAAACGTAGACACATTGACACAGCCAACACGAACAAACACACATACACACATGTGAACAAACACACATACACATGTTGACAAACACATGTTCACACATGTGGACAAGCACGTGTGGACAAACACATACACACATGGACAAACACACATACACACATGTGGACAAACACACATACAAATATGGACAAACACATGTACACACATGTGTACAATCGAGTGGCCCTCGCTTACCATTTCTACCTCATTCTCTAGGGCATGTCAAGGGACGTTGCCCAGCAGCAATACATGGATGTCATACGGCTATGGGACGGCTACGGATCAACTCTATTTGAAGTCGAGGTTAACATCACTCAAACTCATCCAGTTTTTGTATCACTCACACAATGACTACGTTTCTGTAGTACAAACAAGATTCGAGGTATCCAAACGAGATGTGGTTGGGCGTGAATGCGCGCAACGTCTCGTTGTACAAACGCGGTGACGTCCAACCTCTTGCTTCGTTTCCATACGAAGTGTAAGTTGGTTGCATTCATGTCTGGCGGTTTGCATGTGTTTGTGGTGTTGGTAGTTGTAGTGGCAGTGGTAAAGGTGGTGATTTTGTGGTGTTTATGTGCAGGATTCTGTCGTTTGGGGCACCCGTTCCTAATGTTTATAAACTAGTAGTTGAGGGCAATGACCAGCTGTCATTTGAAACTCAGAAGGTATGGTGTGTGTGTGTGTGTGTGTGTGTGTGTGTGTGTGTGTGTGTGTGTGTGTGTGTGTGTCTGTCTGTGTCTGTGTCTGTGTCTGTGTGTCTGTGTCTGTGTCTGTGTCTGTCTGTGTCTGTCTGTGTGTGTCTGTGTCTGTGTCTGTGTCTGTGTCTGTGTCTGTGTCTGTGTGTCTGTGTCTGTGTGTGTGTGTGTGTGTGTGTGTGTGTGTGTGTGTGTGTGTGTGTGTGTGTGTGTGTGTGTGTGTGTGTGTGTGTGTGTGTGTGTGTGTGTGTGTGTGTGTGTGTGTGTGTTAATGTATGTGGTATGTTGGTGGGTTGCCAGTGCTTGTTTGTTTGTTTAGTTGTCTGTTATGTCTGTCTGTCTGTCTGTCTGTCTGTTTGTTGTTGGTCTGTCGGATGTTTATGTTTGTCTCTTTTGGTTGTCTGTCTATCTGTTTGTGTGTCTGTTTATTTGTTTGTTTGCTTGTTTGTTTGTTTGTCTTTCTGTTTGTTTGTCTGTCTGTCTGTCTGTATCTTTTGTCTGTGTCTGTCTGTATCTTTTGTCTGTGTCTGTCTGTCGGGCTGTCTGTCCTTTTGTTTTTGTTTGTCTGTCTGTCTGTCTGTCTGTGTGTGTGTGTGTGTGTGTGTGTCTGTCTGTCCAATACATATATTTTCAACATTGAAATATGTCTGTCTGTCTGTTTGTGTGTGTGTGTGTGTGTGTGTGTGTGTGTGTGTGTGTGTGTGTGTGTGTGTGTGTGTGTGTCTGTGTCTGTGTCTGTGTCTGTGTCTGTGTCTGTGTGTGTGTGTGTCTGTGTGTGTCTGTGTGTGTGTCTGTGTGTGTGTCTGTCTGTCTGTCTGTTTGTGTGTGTGTGTCTGTCTGTCTGTCTGTCTGTTTGTGTGTCTGTCTATTTGTTTGTCAGTCTGTCTGTTATATAGGTGTGTCTGTTACTGCACTGTAGCATCTACTCCTCATTGAAACCCATACTTCATGTCATCTCGTGTTCATATTGATTACATTATGTGTAGGTGTTAGAAATTGCCAAACTGATGAAGGCATACATCAACGCAATTGTGAAGGAGAGACGAGCACAAAGTAGTTGACAACCAAACGTAGGAATTAATTTCAAGTAAACTGTTTGTCAACATGACATTCCAGTGTAATTCCTCATTTTTTGCGTATTTTTTAACACAAAACATGCATTAACATTAATTAAGTAATGTGGGGGTAGCTTGATCACGGGATTTTAGTGAGATCATTGATTTTAATTGTTAGACGTGATAATATCAATAAATTGACTGTTTACAATTTTTGTGACTTCGTTAGTAAAATTCTAAAAGTGTGGGATTTATTGGTCTCCAAGTGCAAGGTCAACAGTTCTTGTTGTGGTTGGTATTGCTCTAGTGTGGCTACCAGTGGTGGTGGCGGCATGCCTTAATGTTTGCCTTGTTGTTTGCTCTGATTTTTTGCCGTGATGTTTGCCTTTTTGCCTTGATGTTTGCCTTGATGTTTGCCTTGATTTTTTCCTTTTGTCTTGATTTTTGCCTTGATGTTTGCCCTGACTTTTGCCTTGATGTCTGCCTTAATGTTTGCCTTATTGTTTGCCTTGTTGTTTACCTTGATGTGTGCCATTTTGTCTTGTTTTTTTGCCCTGATTTTTGCCTTGATGTTTGCCTTGTTGTTTGCCTTGATGTTTGCCTTGATGTTTGCCTTAATGTTTGCCATTTTGTCTTGATTTTTGCCTTAATGTTTGCCTTGTTGTTTACCCTGATTTTTGCCTTGATGTTTGCCTTAATGTTTGCCTTGTTGTTTGCCCTGATTTTGCCTTGTTATTTGCCTTGATGTTTGCCATTTTGTCTTGATTTTTGCCTTAAAGTTTGCCTTGTTGTTTGCCCTGATTTTTGCCTTGATGTTTGCCTTGTTGTTTGCCTTGATGTTTCCCATTTTGTCTTGATTTTTGCCTTAATGTTTGCCTTGTTGTTTGCCTTGATGTTTGCCTCGATTTTTGCCTTGATGGTCTGGTGCTACTGGTGGCGATGGAGTCCGGAGGCATGCAGTTTTCTGTCCTAATGTAGCCACACCCACACAAAATTAGAATGTTGTACTGAGGTTATTGGTGATGTGCTTACATGTGGTGTGATCATCATGGGTAACATTGAGACACTTATATTAGGCCAGACCGACTGAATTTTGATGCTCGAATAGTTGGATGCAGAAAACTGGACCGACCGAAATAAAAAATAGTGATCATGTGACATTTAAGCATCCGCAGTTTGCATTGCACTTCTTTACACATGTGAGGGTGGAAACAGTCACTGGACCACATGTTCACACTGTCAAAAGCCATTGATACATAATACACACACACACACACACACACACACACACACACACACAAGTTACAGCAAACACATCATTGCGAATGCACACATCAATTTTTTGTTTTTTATTTTGGTCGAGCTCCAAAGTGGACCGGCGAATCCAAGCATCAAGAAATTTAATTGCTCTGGCCTTATTGTAGTGGATGTGAGTGTGTATAAAAGCGTACAATTTGCTAGTCTCGAGATTCACAATTTTAATGTCTCAACTGCTGCTAAAGCTGCTCATTGTAGTTTACGGCAGTGTGTGTGTGTGTGTGTGTGTGTGTGTGTGTGTGTGTGTGTGTGTGTGTGTGTGTGTGTGTGTGTGCATGCATGGTTGTGTATCAAGGCTGCTTGCCAGCAATCTACCGACTCTGCACTACATGCTGCTCGCGCACACATTTAGCAATCTAATTTGTCATAATCGTATCCCAACTTGGTCGAGTACTTAAACATGTCGCCGTTGGTAGCCAATGGAAAAATACCCATCAACCAATCATCCCTATTATGACCAGGATGTGCACCATCTGTCGGGTGGTATTTCCTCCATCCCATTCTCAACCATTCTTCAAATATACGATCGACCATACAATGATGTAGCCAGAACATCGGATCATTAGGAGAGGAACTCAGCTCTGCAACATTTCCTCCCATCCACCAATGAACCTGAACATGCAGCTCACCGTTCTGGCCACTCCCACACTCGTAGATGTCACTCATATTGACAAATCCCTCCAGCGAATTCCTAAAGCTGTAGATATTCGGTTTCTTATCCCACGGAAAAAGGTCGTACACAACAGCGAGATTCTTCACTTTCTTGACGTCGTCCGCACGAGGCAGGTAATCCATCGTCTGATGCAGTAAAGTGTCCTTACATCCTAAACATCGTGTGAGAAAACCAGTTGACACACGAGGATCACACAGACACCCGAGGGTCGGCTTTGTGGGAAAACCCTCCTTATAACACACGGTTGTCCAGTTGGAAAACACTCCCCCAATTCGCTGCGGCCGCTTCGTTTCAGTCACATTGTGTGAATATCCCATCATCTCGTTCGAGAACAGTTTGTTAATCGATGCGGGGGTGTGGTCCGTCCAGTCCCAGTATGGTATCATAATCGGGTAGTCGATACTCCGACCTGTTTGTGTCCTCTGTAGTTCGTGCTCGACAACGAGTAGCAGAGCACGATGCCATGTGAGGAATCCGGATCCTTCGTGTGCGAAGTCACACTGTATGACTGTAGTCGGACTTGTGTTGTCTTTCGAGGCATAATGATGTAACCACACGAAAAAATCATAAACATTTGTATCAACAAATGTTAAGTTTGATGTGGCACCACCTTCCAGTGTGTTGTAGTAACCGATTGGGACCTTGTAGATACTCTTTGTGTGTTTAGTATCGTTTAGTGCTTGATGGAAGTTTTTCCATTCATTTGGTGTCATTGTGAGGACGTTTTTGCGGACAGCTGGTTGACTGTATGGCATGCATGAGTTGTGTGTCTTGACGTATCCGTGTGCACAGTCACCACAGTCTGGACCTGCCCAGTTGTTCTTGCATTTGCAGTGGTGTGTCATGTTGAGGCTTCTCGGCCATCCAAGACGTCCGTCTAGATGTGAAACAGAGTGTGAGTTATGTCAGGAAATGACACACGCGTGCGTGCACGCACGCACGCACACACACACACACACACACACACACACACACACACACACACACACACACACCACACATGAGAGTCTTGCCTACTAACAGTGGTTGTGTTGGCTTCATGCCACAACATTAGCAAAATGCAATTAGCCATGCAGAAAGTCTAGCATCAAAAGTAAACGTAAGCTTAAACATGTAATTGCGTGCGTGTGTGTGTGTGTGTGTGTGTGTGTGTGTGTGTGTGTGCGTGCGTGCGTGCGTTTGTGCGTGACTACTATACTTATATCAATCTAAGGAGAAACAACTAGCTAGATCATGATCACTGAAAGTGCAATACTGAAAGTACAAAGTCATTATCACCTCCTGGTACACACGCATTATTGAAATATTTCCATGGCCAATTATTATGCACAAAGATCTCCACACACTCTCCCCGATCTACAAAACAAAGATGATCAGCAACACTCGGACATAGAAAGCCACGCCCACCCCATTCTTCCTCACCTCCTCCCCCACATTCCAAGTCTGTTCCGTCTGGTGATGGACAACATCTTGCCATCAGTTGGTCGTTCTCTATGCAAGCAGCTGGAAATTGAGCTTGCACTCGAGCTCTGCAGATGCTGTACAGCAAGAATGCAGAAAAGAGGTAATTCGGTAACATGTTTGTTAGCTGCTCTTCACAAGAGGAAATGACGAAATCTGGCACGAGGATGTGACTTTAGCTTTAGACCCTCCTACGCTTCTGGACCAGAAGTACTGCACGTGAGTCACGTGACAAGATGTATTTGTAACTTCTGTCTACACTGTGTCTGTGTGTGTGTGTGTGTGTGTGTGTGAGTGTGTGTGTATGTGTGTGTGTGTGTGTGTGTGTGTGTGTGTGTGTGTGTGTGTGTGTGTGTGTGTGTGTGTGTGTGTGGTGTGTGTGTGTGTGTGTGTGTGTGTGTGTGTGTGTGTGTGTGTGTCTGTCTGTCTGTCTGTCTGTCTGTCTGTCTGTCTGTCTGTCTGTCTGTCTGTCTGTCTGTGCGTACGTGCGTGCGTGTGCGCGTGTGCGTGTGTGCGTGCGTGCGTGTGCGTGTGTGCGTGTGCGTGTGTGCGTGCGTGCGTGTCTGTCTGTCTGTCTGTCTGTCTGTCTGTCTGTCTGTCTGTCTGTCTGTCTGTGCGTACGTGCGTGCGTGTGCGTGTGCGTGTGTGCGTGCGTGCGTGTCTGTCTGTCTGTCTGTCTGTCTGTCTGTCTGTCTGTCTGTCTGTCTGTCTGTCTGTCTGTCTGTGCGTACGTGCGTGCGTGTGCGCGTGTGCGTGTGTGCGTGCGTGCGTGTGCGTGTGTGCGTGTGCGTGTGTGCGTGCGTGCGTGTCTGTCTGTCTGTCTGTCTGTCTGTCTGTCTGTCTGTCTGTCTGTCTGTGCGTACGTGCGTGCGTGTGCGTGTGCGTGTGTGCGTGCGTGCGTGTCTGTCTGTCTGTCTGTCTGTCTGTCTGTCTGTCTATCTGTGTGCGCGCGCGCGTGTGTGTGTGTGTGTGTGTGTGTGTGTGTGTGTGTGTGTGTGCGTGCGTGTGTACGTATGGATTTGAGTGTTACTATTGCAATGTAATATATTGTATATAATATTTGCGATAACTACGTAATTTATTTAATGCTAAATTTTTATTTGCTAAATTAATAACTATATAAGACTCTTAATAAAATACACAAATAAATTAATTAATGCTTGTAAACTTTAGTTGGTAAATTTAAAATATTTAAAGTTTATTGTTAACAAATGTTTAATTAGCTATTAACGCGCGTTAGTGTTGATCCACTAAAGCTAAAAAGTAGCTGTAAACATACTCTAATAGCTACGTAATTCTTATACTTATGCAATAGCAAAATTTTATTTATAATTAAGCAACTTTTATATTTTAAAATTAATAAGTTTAAAATTTTATGACTCGCGAGATTCTAAAGTTAACTGTTAACGCGCGTAGGCATTGCCCTAATTGTAAACACATTATAAATATGTAATTTTATTACTTAGTCAATAGCAAATTACTATTTGTTAAATAACATACATTTTAAACTTAGTATGTTTAAAATTTAGTAAGTCACGGGGTTTCAAAATAACTGTTAACGCGCGTTAGCATTGTCAGTATTATAAACACAATATAAATATGTAATTTTTAAACATGATGTTTTGAAAATGTATTTTATTTAAAAAATTTAATTTTCTATTAAATAAGTATTAAAATTAAATTACTCGCGGATTTTTTATAACTGCTAACGCGCGTTAGCGTTGCTCGGGTGATTGTCAGACTCAGTGATGGCGGCCGATTCTTCTGCCATCAACTTGAGAACTTCTAGAGGAACGGTGATGGAGCGGACTGTACCAAACCACATTCTAGACACAAGTAAGTAAAACAAATCTAACTCATAGTCGACTCCGTGATCCTAAACGCAAAAAACGTTTTTTTGCTCGCGTTTTGTGCGTTTTCTTTGTTTATTACTGTACTGGTGTTCTTGTCTATTGCAGAGATATTCTCACATATTGGTAAGAGTGCTGTTGCTCACGCCAGTCCTTCGATCTTGTATTTTTCCGGCTTCCAGCCGCATCGTTGCTACTCAAAAACATTGGTGAGAGAGAGACAGTGTGAAATGGCAGTAAAAGTTATTTGTCTGTTGCGCGATTGCTCGGAAAACTCGACGCATTGTTAGTCACGTGGACATTTAAGTTGGTCACGTGATGATTTTTGCATGCGCGCGTTAGTAAACTTTTAATTTTAATGAAATTTAAATTTGTGTTGTTTAGTGTGTTGTGTTTGATTGTAGAGAGTCACAAACATTTCAAATTATTGTCAACGATTTCACATAATTCCACCCACCACACCTCATTTCAGTGTGAAAGTCAAGAACAAAGGCAACCTCGTGTCTGGACTTAGCTATGAGGTTAAAGTGGAGTTTAGACCTGATGATTATCACAACTATCACGACATGATCAGAATCCACTGCCAGAATGAAGAGAATGTTGTAGTGCATGTGTATGCGTATCCAGTGATGGACAGCAGCCAATTTCCAAGGAACGTTACATTTTCCCCGACTGCTTTGAATCAGAGGTGAAAAAATTGCTATTGATGTTTAAATTTTTATGTATTAATTAATTAAGAGATGCATCCTTCCAATACAATAGTCTAGTGTATTGTGAGATGCATTCCTTCAATACAATAGTCTAGTGTATTGTGAGATGCATCCCTCCAATACAATAGTCCAGTGTATTGTGAGATGCATCCCTCCAATACAATAGAATAGTGTATTGTGAGATAAATCCCTCCAATACAATAGTCTAGTGTATTGTGAGATGCATTCCTCCAATACAATAGTCTAGTGTATTGTGAGATGCATCCCTCCAATACAATAGTCTTGGATATAGGCTGCATAAATCAGCCTATACCATGGATGCACTTCTCTTTGCTGATGACATCATTCTATTAGCAAAGTCTTCAAAAGATCTACAGAAACTTTGCAATGTTGTATCTGACTGGTGTCGATGGTCTAAATTAGTTATCAAAATACCAAAATGCAGCTGCTTGGGATTGGCATATAACAGTAAAGATCATCTTCGCGATCCAACTATTTCAATATGTGACCAGAAAGTCCCATTTCTTGGCCATAAGTCATTTAAATTCCTTGGAATGCCCATTAATGGCCAGTTATCAACTACTGACTATAAGATCTTTTTAAAGAACAAACTCCAAGAATTGATGACAAAAGTCGACTTCTGTCCAGTTAGCAGCAGCAGAAAACTTCAACTATACCATCAGGCTGTATATCCTTGACTTACCTGGTATCTCTGCCTGCTCCCATTAGCACCTAGTTGGGTGAAAACAGATCTTGATAATATTGTAACTTTATTTAAAGAAATGGTGTAAACTGCATCATTCAACTTGTTCAGCTCGACTGTATTTGGATATCTCCAAAGGAGGCTTAGGATTGCCTCATTTATCCAATGCAGCTATTCAATTGCAATCTGCCAAATGTGCTCGGTTCTTAACATCTAAAGATGGCTGTGTCAGATCACTGGCAACAAAGAAAGCTACTATCAACTCTCATCCAGAAAGATTTTCTTGTTTCATAGAAGGACTAAGTCATTACAAAACCATCCACTGTTGTCGTCCAGATCACTCGCACAGAAAACTAAAAGAAGAACAACAACAACAACTTTTAAACAAACTACAAAAAGTCGAAGAGTTCAAGGATGTACCAGCAGACTTAATGATTCGGCATCAGATATGTGGGCAAAGTGTGTTAGACATCTACCACCAAGTCAACTATCTTTTATTATGAATGCTACCAATGAAACTTTACCATCAATTGTCAACTTGCTGTAGTCCTATGGAAAAAGAGAACATGTGGCAAATGCCCTCTATGTCAAAGAAGACAAACAATTCTCCATGTGCTGAACAACTGTGAAGTTTTAGTGAGAAATGGACACTATAATACAAGACATGATGCTATTCTACATCTACTATTAAAAGAAGCCATAAAATATCTTCCCCCAATGTTCAACATTTATGTCGACCACAAGGACAGTTCCACTCATTTCCCTACTCATATTATTGCCACTTCTCAAAGTCCTGATATTGTTATATGGAGGAAGGATCTTATTAAAGTTTATTTTGTCAAGCTGACAATATGTCATGAAACAAACTTTAATGCTGCAAATGAGCGCAAACAAAATAGATATGCAGAACTGGTGAATAACATGAAAGAGAAAGGAATTATATGCAAACAGATCAACATTGAAGTTGGTTCTAGAGGATTT
>NC_085101.1:5389159-5414159 GCF_963422355.1 Corticium candelabrum | reverse complement strand
ATGAAGAGACAGACAGACAAACAGACACAGACAGACAGACAAACAGACAGACAGATGGACAGACAGACAGACGGATGGACAGACAGACAGATGAGGAGACAGACAGAGAGACAAACAGACACAGACAGACAGACAGACAAACAGACAGATGTACAAACAGACAGACAGATGGAGAGACGGACAGACAGACAGACGGATGGACAGACAGACAGACAGACAGACAGACAGACAGACAGACAGATTCATTTATTATCATCAAAACTCTACGTATGTACAGGAAACTTTCAAATATCTACCAGTCCTTCATAACTAAGCAAATTATAACACATTAATGGACTTGGCCTACAACATTGCAGTCAACATATGGACGGACAAATAGACAGACAGACAGATGGACAAACAAACAGACAGACAGACAGACAGATGGACAAACAAGCAGACATACAGACAGACAGACGAAGAACACATCAAGAACACACAGACACGAAAGACACCACAGCTGCACTAATTAATATCAACAAACTAGTTAAATCAACTTTTTCCCCATTATAACATAACATCATCGTGTCTCCTTATTTCAGCCTACTGACACCTCACTGGGTCCCTGTGCAGTGCAGCCACCACAAGGTCAAATAAAAACATCCATATTCGTTCCATTCGTCCACATCTCGGTCAGCTGCACTCACATTTTAATACGTTAGAAATAGATTGATGAATTAATTTGTAATTGTTTTGTAGTTTTTGTAATTTTTAAAATTTTTCTGTAATTTTTCTGTAATTTTTTGTAATATTTTAAAATATTTTAAAATATTTTTGTAATTTTTTGTAATTTTTTTTGTAATTATTTTTGTAATTTTGTAATTTTAATAATTTTGTTGTAATTTTTTTGTAATTATTTTTGTAATTTTGTAATTTTAATAATTTTGTTGTAATTTTTTGTAATTATTTTTGTAATTTTTGTAATTTTTTATAATTTGTTTTGTAATTTTTTGTAATTATTTTTTATTTTTTGTAATTTTTTGTAATTTTTTGTTTTTATATTTTTTGTAATTTTTTTTAATTTAAAAAAAATTTAATGCTTTATTGCAATTTTATTGTAAATTTTTTTACATTTTTATTGTAACTTTATTTACATTCTTATTGTAATTTTTTATAATTTTGTTGTAATAATAATTTTTTATAATTTTGTAATTTTTTGCTTTGTGTCTTGTTTGGTGTAGCATCCAATAGAGTATCATTTGCTTGGCTATCGTGCTCTGTTGTTTACAACTGCAATGGAGTATAAACAACCGGGTCTGAGACATGAGCTACGCAGTGGAGCTGAGGTATGCTGTATGGCTGTGTATTTGATGTGTAGCTGTGTTGGTCAGTTTGTGTGTGTGTGTGTGTGTGTGTGTGTGTGTGTGTGTGTTTGTGTTCGTTGATTTCTGTATTTGGGTTTGTCTTTCTGTTTGTTTGTTTGCCTGTCAATTTGTGTTTTTGTATTTGTTTGTCAATCTGCTTGCTTTTGTTGCGTATATTGTTTGCTGTTTGTGTGTCTGTCTGTCTGTCTGTCTGTCTGTTCCTGTATCCATTTGTCTGTCCATCTGTCTGTCTGTCAGTTTGTCTGTCAGTTTGTCTGTCTGTTTGTTTGTCTGTCTGTTTGTCTGTCTGTTTGTCTGTCTGTCTGTCTGTCTGTCTGTTTGTGTGTCTGTTTGTTTGTCTGTCTGTTTTGTCTGTTTGTTGCATGTACAACTTGCAATGTTTGTACTGTACCATATCAAGGATGAACTTGCTCACCTGGATGGCACTGCAAATCAACAGCTACCTCTCATAGACAACCTTTTACTTCCCTCTTCTCCTTCGTCACAAAGAGAAGTCCAAGAGTCACCAACAGAAGACTCCACTGTGTCAATTTTGCCACCACCATCTAACCTCACAGCAACCGTTCAGTATCCTGAACTGCATATATTTGTAAGTAAATCACAATTAGCGGAACAGACGGGTTATGTGGTGGATGTAGATCAACGGACAAAGTAGGTCATTGGATGGATAGAGCAGCAGACAGTAGTGGACAGACAAGCGGACAGACTTATTAATGGACAGATAAAAATGGACAATTGGCTGATGGACAGACAAGCTGACAGACAGACAACGTGAATCACTGATTGATTGACAGACAGGTTGATGAACTGACAAGTCGATAGACAGACATGGTGACAGACAGACAGACAGGCTGATGGGCAGACAAGTTGATAGACAGACACAGTGACAGACAGACAGGTTGATGGACAGACAGGCTGACAGACAAACAATATGAATCATTGTTTGACAGGTAAGTTGGTGGACAGACAGATTGACAGACAGACAGACACACTAACTGGCAGATAGAACGACAGAAAGATTGACCAACAAACAGACAGACGAACCAACAGTGAGTCAAACAATAAAACACAGTGACACAAGTTTTACCATAATACTTTCTGACACGTAGAGTCCAGTTCCCGCCCTCCAGAGATTCCACCCAATGCTGCCCTACTCAGAAATCGACGACTACTACCGCTTCTCCCCACAACCTCTCTATCCTACTCAAACAACAAGAGAGAAAGCAAGAGCAACAACTCGTTTAGACCTCGACAGAGAAGTAAGTCAATACAATACAACCACGATTATTCGGATTTCAATAATCCAGACAAGTTTATTCCCGCTTAAAAAGCACATGTGTTTCACGTGTTTCTCGCGTGATGTCATTCCAACATGGAAGCTTGTGAAGTTACTTCAAAATTGGAACCGTAGAGGACTTAGCATCTAATTGTTGAATGTGTAAACATGTTGAGTCGTTGTTGACCTAATATTGCTGTATATTAATTAATTATTGCTGTATATTAATTAATCAGTTATTGCTTGATATCAATTAATTAATTATTACTGTATATTAATTAATTATTGTTGTATATCAATTAATTAATTATTGTTTGATATTAATCAATTAATTATTATTACTGTATTAATTAATTAATTATTGATGTATATTAATTAATTAATTGTTTATTGTGTATTTGACTGTCAATGTATGACTGAGCCTCAAGGAAGTCACCACACCATTTCATTTATCCCGACTTTGGTTATCTGGACAATTTTAGCTTCCACTGACAGAATAATTGCGGTTGCACTGCACTGTACTGTACTGTACTGTACCATTAATTATCACTTGTTTGTCGGGGTTTAATCTATTGACTGTGTAGGATGTGATTCCTGGTTTCATGCAGTGGAAGACGTTTCCATGTCAGAGTCTTGTGGCTGCGAGTTCTGTGCCGTCTTTCTCGTCGGTTTGGTTGCCCAGATGGTGAGGAAGTGATGTAGATGGGCAGGGGGCCAGGGGCATGTGGTGATGTTGTTTGGGATGATTTCTGGTTGATTGGTTTGTTTGTCTGACTGTGTGTGTGTGTGTGTGTGTGTGTGTGTGTGTGTGTGTGTGTGTGTGTGTGTGTGTGTGTGTGTGTGTACGTTGCTTGGTTGTTTGTCTATTTGTTTATGTCTGTCTGTTTGTTGTATGTCTGTTTGTCTGTCTATATGTTTGTCTGTATGTATGTTTGTCTGTTTGTTTGTTTGTCTGTCTGTTTGTCTGTCTGTATGGTTGACTGTTTGTCTGTTTGACTGTCCGTATGTCTGTATGTTTGTATGTCTGTCTGTCTGTCAGTCTGTCAATACATATATTTTCAAACATTGAACTATTATACACTATCTAAGCAAAGCAACTACAATATATTTTTGTCTGTCTGTCTGTCTGTCTGTCTGTCTTTTTCATATATTTTCATAAATGAATTCTATTACAACCAAAACTATTTAAAATGTTTCAGAGACCCAATAGGGTCAATACACCTCACAAACTACCGTATTCGCCCGTAATAACGCCCTGGGCGTATAGAAAAGAAACACTTTTTTTCTGGGCGTATACTAGGGCATGGGCGTTATTTTGGTCCTAGGCGTATACATGGTTGCAATATGCTGTTGTCTGGCCAGTCATCATCTAAATACTTGAAGACAGAAATACCACAAATGCTTGCAATTATTCAGCTGCAAGATCAAAGGTACTGGTATCCATACAGCATCAGCATACATGCAGAAACTAAACACGTACTATGCAGACGGAGACGAATGTGTCTACGGACCCCATTTTGTTTTGTCTGCACATGCGTATCCTGGGCTTATACTTGGGCATGGGCGTATATACGGGCATGGGCATTATTTCGGTAGGGCGTTATTATGGGTGAATACGGTAGTCTGTCTGTCTGTCTGTTTGTCTGTCTGTCTGTTTGTCTGTCTGTTTGTCTGTCTGTTTGTCTGTCTGTTTGTCTATTTATTTGTTTGTCTGTCTGTTTGTTTGTCTGTCTGTTTGTTTGTCTGTTTGTCTGCTTGTCTGTTTGTTGGTTTGTTTGTCTGTCTGCCTGTTCGTCTGTCTGTCTGCCTGGTGGTCTGTCTGTTTCTTTGTTTCTGTCTGTCTGTTTCTGTTTGTCCATTTTTACTTACTCATTTGAATTTCTACTCTCATATAGGAGTGATCCATTTGGCAGTGACTCTTTGCTGCCATTCGAGACACCACAGCCATTGGACAGTCTTCCTCCAGACGACACTCCTCTTGACTTTGAGTCAGAACACACAGCTACACACTCCACTCATCTAACATAATTTCTATGACGTCGTTTTGTTCTAGAGACGAAGACGAGTCCGTGCCGAGTCTCACTGTCGACATGCTTGCAGCTGTTTTTATGATTCCACAACAGCCTGAGGACGTGTTGGCATCCGCAAGGTTTGATATGAGTTGTGATGAGTTTTGTTTGTTTGTGTTGATAAGAGACGTCGTGTGTTTGTTGTAGTAATGGATTTGTTGACAACAAGCTGCCGACTCGGACAGTAGCGTGTGAATGTGGATTGATACCGAGGTAAGTGGATGGTGGGATGGAGAGGGTACTGATGGGTGTGAAGTGAAATGGGGATTGATTGTGTACATGAAGTGATGTGTGTGTACAAGCAAACAGAGAAAAACATGGAGGGAGGGAGACAGACAGACAGACAGACAGACAGACAAACAGATGGATGGACAGACAGACAGACAGACAGACAGACAGACAGATGGACAGACAGACAAACAGACAGACTGATAGACAGACAGACAAACAGATGGATGGACAGACAGACAGACTGACAGACAGACAGACAGATGGACAGACAGACAAACAGACAGACTGATAGACAGACAGACAAACAGATGGATGGACAGACAGACAGACTGACAGACAGACAGACAGACAGGCAGACAGACAAACAGATGGATGGACAGACAGACAGACAGACAAACAGATGGATGGACAGACAAACAGACAGATGGATGGACAGACAGACAGACAGACAGACAGACGGATGGCGAGACAGTTGATGTACAGATTGACGGACGGACAGACAAGGCATTGAGATACAAACAAGCTATTGTAACGTAATTTCCGCTGTTACTGTTTGTATGTAGAGAGTATCGATGCGAACAGTTGGCCGCACACCTCACACACAGACAAAATCGTCTCGGCGTTCGGCTTCAACAGAGAATCAACACAATGGAGTACTACCTCACAGACACCTAAATGGGGACAACAAATCCCCAATGAAACTCCAACTATTGACACACACGCACACACACGTAGAGATGCATCCTTCATTCTTTTATATTGTATGTATTGCATATAATAGAGATATAAATCAGTGTGCATGTAAATCAATACAAATCCTATGTTCTTTGAGTTCAACTTGAGACACTTTGTGATTCATTTTTTCAATCGGACTTTCTGTGTGTTATTGTGTTGTGTTGTTGGTCTAATGCTCTGTGACCCAGATGAACTAATATTATGTGAGTCTTATAGATGTAGAGTGATTGGTAGTCTGCACCAATTTGTTTGGATGTGGTGACTAAGAATGATGTTATTCAGTTGACTGCCTTTCACCTCTAGCTCATGACAATCACATTGCAATACGTTGTATTGATGGCATTGATTCTTTGCACAAGCATCTCTCTCTCTTTCTCGATCACTTTCGTAGCTGGTGAACTGCTGTCAAGCGAGATACTACACACACACACACACACACACACACACACACACACACACACACACACACACACACACACACACACACACGAGTCGGTATGTAAATCAGTGTGCATGCAAATCAATACAGTACGGCATTACCTACAAGTTCTTTTGAGTTCAACTTGAGACACTTTGTGATTCACATTCAATTTTTGAATTTTTAATCAGACTTTCTGTATACATACATACAGTATTATCTGTTAGGTTGTTGGGCTAATGGTTTGTGGCCCAGATAAACTAATAATTATGTGAGTCTTACAGACGGAGAGTGATTGGTAGTCTGCAGCAATTTCTTTGGATGTGATGACCAAGAATGATGTTATTCAGTTAACCTGCCTTTCACCTCTGGCTCATGATATCACAACACGTCTCATTGATGGCGATGATTCTCTGCACTTATCTCTCTCTCTGTAAATATCTTTGGTATTAGGTGAGCTGCTGGCAGGTGAGATGCTCCTCACAGTCTCTATGAACTCTCTCTGCTCTTCCAGTGAAACACGTCTTCTTCTCTTGGCCATGGCAAGAAAAAAGTGAGTGAACTGCTCTTGCTACTAATACAAGAATTTTTTAACGGGGGTCTGGAACATATACGTTTGTAGATTGGCTTACAAACGTGTCGTTTATAGTTTCAGTAGTCGTACTCGTTTGTTCTTTGTTGCTGAGCTGGTGGGGCTACGAGGTGTTATTATCTTGTGACTGTCTGATGACAGTATTCGCTGATTGTCCCAATAGATTGCATGTCTATAGTGTAACACAGTACAAATCATGCACTGCTGTTGCTTTGTGTGGCTATAAAGTCTGTAGAAGTGTGAGTGTAAATTTGATCATTGGCAACATTTATGGAATTATGGTTCTTTAGTTCTTCTCGTTTGATGTTACCTGCAATCAGTTAGGATGATTTGCACACTTCAGGTGTTGTGTGTGACAATGTGGGAGATCAATGGAAATAGAGTGTTTGAGAAGCATGCTACCTCATCTATGACAATGACAACATGGGGAGCTGGTCACAAGAAATTGAAGTGGGAGGGTCTGGCTATGGAAACTAATTGAGAGCGTCTTTTGTGTTGGAAACATTAGATTACTTGGAAAGGTTCAATTCCAGACTGGATTACACCTTTTCCGGATGTGGGTGTGTGAGGAGGAGTATATAAGAGCAGCTCACCAGCTCACTTCATCATCAGTATCGAGGATATCGGTCATCATGTTTTCATTGTTTGTGACAATTATTGTGGTCATTCAAGTCATTGCTACTTGTGGTGCTCAAAGTGTGTCAGATGAGAGAAATCAGCAGGTTATGATGATTCATCAAGTAGTAATTAAAATATGTCACAAATGTTTGTATGTGATTTTGTTTATTGAGTAGACATGTGTGCCTGCTGGTGTTCCAGGAGTACCTGGATCACCTGGGTTGCACGGATCACCCGGACGAGATGGAATGAAAGGAGAAAAAGGATTGAAGGGAGAGAGAGGATTAGTTGGAGATGTCGGTGGTAAAGGTAATGCTGGGAAGATAGGTCCGCAAGGAATAAGAGGAGAACAAGGCAGGAAAGGAGAAACAGGAAGAAAAGGAGAAACAGGAGAAGCCGTGAAGCTCAACTGGAAACAGTGTGTGTGGACCAGAGAGGATGGGAAGGACAGCGGCCTGATTCAGGTTCTTGATGTAATTGTGTTTGTAATTATCAACGTGTGACTTGTTTCTGCTTTCTTTTCAACAGAACTGTAATTTTAGGAAACATGACAGCAATTCAGCTCTACGTGTTGCCTATGCAGGAAATCTCAGGGTTTACTGCACCAGTGGTTCTTGCTGTTCTCGATGGTATTTTACATTCAACAGTAACGAGTGCAGTGGACCTATGACTATTGAGGGAGTTGTGTATGGTTATCCAGCTAATGATAATCCTCTCCGTCACAGACAGATTGAGGGATACTGTGAGAACATTCCAGCAGGTCAAGTCACAATTGGATTCAACATTGGAAAGTGTAATAACGTTGCACAGTATGATGGCTACACAGGATGGAATTCAGTATCTCGCATTATGATTGAAGAAGTGCCTCCAGCACAAAAATGACAGAGAAATTAGAACTTGTGTTCTATACACTAGATAAACGCGTACAATGTACTCGATGCAAAATCCATGCATTGTCAAAATATAAATCATTAATTAATAACAATAATTTTACCATTTGGCGCGACACGAGGTCCAAAACGCGAGGCAAACGTGATTGCTATCAACACGTTTTTTGTCATGTATTTATTGCATGAACGGAACACGTTCCTCTCCTCCTAGCCTCCTCTTCACGTCATCTCAACAACTACCATCACCTCATCACATCAACTCAACCGGGTCCCCCAAACTCTATGACGTCATACCTTTCCTTCTCTCTCCCTCCAGACGACGCCTTTCCGGCGTGGACAGAGAAACTCATCGAATGCCAGCGCGTCGGCGACTCCTACCGCGGCTACGTGACCACCTCAGACGACCTAGAAGGCGTCCTACTCGCTCACAGCCGCCAAACAGGCACAACATGGAGCACCAGACAGACCGCGGGAGGCCTCGGAAACCCGTCATCGCGCATCATGTGGAAATCCCAATACGCACCCTACGACGGCACACCGTTCATCAACAAAGCACAGAGAGCAGTGGTGATGGAATGCCAATTGGGTCGGACGCAGAGAAAACACGCAAAACGCGAAACATTCCTCGCAAACGTTAAAGACTGTCCATCGGGCATTCCTGCATTGACTAGTGACAGAGCGGATGCGGCCCGGAAACGACAATCCGGGAAATCACAGAGTCGTGTTTACGTCAGTTGCCCGGCAACCGTTACTATCAAGGAAGTCAAAAAATTTCCGATGTTTGCTGTGAGTAAGGGAGCGAACTCGAGGCAGCAGCGACGTGCGTGTGAGAAGTCGGTGAGGGCGTTGAGAGAGTTGGGTGTGGAGAACGTCGTCGGGGAGACCCGGTGGTACATGCAGTTGCCGACCGAGAAAGCCCACGAGTTCCACGAGATGGACATCATGCTGTTGGAAGATGGCGAGTGTAAGGGCGCCGAGTTGGATTGCGAGTTAGACCCGAGAGTCTCGGAGAAAGTCCGAGAGCTCGTGACGGGCGGACTCACCGAGTGTCGGCTCATTCAGTTGGCGATTTCAAAGTTTGTTGTGGATGAGATATTTGGGGATGGTAAGCCGCCGTTGACGGACGATTTGAGGTTTTTTCCATCGAATGCGAAGCTTCGGTTGGAGATCGTTGCTGTTGGTCGTGAGTTAGAGAAGCAGAGGTTGGCAACGATGCAGGTTGGGTGGAGTGGTGGGCGGGTGGGTGAGTTGGGTGGTTGACTGTGTTGTCGTTGGTAGCTGATCGGTTCGCAGAGAATGGATGCAAGGGTTTTGATGAGGTTACGACAGCTTGTTGTACAGGGTGTAACAGGTGGGTATTGGGCAATTGATATTTTTGTCTGTCTGTCTGTCTGTCTGCCTGTTTGTCTGTCTGTCGGTCTGTCTACTGTTTGTCTGTCTGTCGGTCTGTCTACTGTTTGTCTGTCTGTCTGTCTCTTTGTCTGTTTGTCTGTCTGTCTACTGTTTGTTTGTTTGTGTGTCTGTCTGTTTGTTTGTCTGTCTGTTTGTGTGTTTGTCTGTTTGTGTGGTCATCTGTCTGTGTGCCTGTTTGTCTGTTTGTTTGTCTGTCTGTTTGTCTGTCTGTCTGTCTGTCTGTCTGTCTGTCTGTCTGTTAGCCTGTGGTGTTGTCTCTTTGTCTCTTTGATTGTCTAGTCTTCTATCTCTTTGTAAATAGTTTGTCTGCCTTTCTGCTAACTTGCATGGCTATTATTCGTTTGCATCATTCAAATCGTTCATCTCCACACTATGTTAGAGGTTCTGGAGGTGAAACATGCCATCAAGGACTTTGTAGAAAAAGAATTATTTGCAGAATCCGAAGAGCGTCCGGACATGCGCGACCGTGCATTCTACCCCACCGTAATCGACATACAAAATCATCTTCGTGTGACGCAAGAGACAACCGGCAACGAATCGATTGTATCAACAGGAGACGTGGTATGCAACACTCAATGTATTGTATGATTTATATTAATTAATTATTGGTATTAATTGATTATTGGTATTAATTAATTGTTGTTGATATTAATTGATTATTGTTAATTGTAATTAATTATATGATTTATATTAATTAATTATATGATTTATATTAATTAATTATTGGTATTAATTGATTATTGTTAATATTAATTAATTTTATGATTTTTATTAATTGATTTGATTATTTGTACTAATTAATTATTGTTGATATTAATTGATTATTGTTAATATTAATTAATTTTATGATTTTTATTAATTGATTTGATTATTTGTACTAATTAATTATTGTTGATATTAATTGATTATTGTTGCTATTATTTAATTATGGTTTATATTAATTATTGATATTAATTGATTACTAGTATTAATTGACCTTTGATATTAACATATTTCTAGTTTGCTCATGTGGGTGCGACTGCTATACTGGAGGGTTTGACACACGATGAAGAGGGAGCAACGACCAACCAACCTGTTGTGTACGTCCCGATGCAGTGGCTTGTTAACGCGTCGCACAACGTCAACGACAGTCAGTCGATGGTCCTCATGCCAACCATCTCACAGTGGCAACTGGGCGGACACGAGAATCAAGTCAACGAGAACCAGCAGCAAGACGATGTCGTCGATGATTCGCGGATTGTCTCGGGCGTGAACAGCGGCAGCGAGACGACCACATTGTCGTCGACTCCCGTCAGCGAGGAGGACAACTTTGTGAGTATGGATGCCGACAACCTCTTCAGCTCAACGGCTCTCACGGCCACTTGTTTGGGCGTCAATATTCCATCGCTCGACGAGTTTGCCAACGAGACCGTGTACAGTCGAGGATCGATTGACGATTCGGATCTAATCAGTGGCTGTGACCAGACATTGCCGCTCGTGTCGGACTCGAGTGGCACGTCGATGTTTTCCGTCTCTGATCGAGTTGTGACGTCGTTGAGCGAGATGGGTGACGTCGGTGTTCCGATCCGGGATGTGAGTTTGGTGCAACATGATGACATGACGCCGATTACGTCACCGAGAACGTTTAGTCCTACGCCTGGCGACGGCAATGGTTGTACAGATACGGGATTTATGAATAATGAAGGTCTTGGGACGGGCGACGTGGTTTCCGGGTTTTATGAAACGTCGGACGGATTCGGTTCGTGTCCCTCGTCACAGTCAGATATTTTGAGATTATAATATTTTGTTGTACTAGATGTTATTGTAGAGTCAGACATACAGAATAGATTTCTACCGGAAGTATAGGTTGTGGTCACGTGATAGGCGTGGTCATGTTGCATGGTGGTTCACTCCTCCGCATAAATAGTCCCACTTGGTAATTGCCCCTTGAGGTCATTGCCAGTACTTCTGTTGTATTTCGTGGTGCTAAGACCTTGTGTGTATACAACCTTCAAGCAGCACTAAGATATACATGACTGATGGCTCACAAGAAGTCTCTAGGTGCTGCACATGTACACTTCCTGTCACTGTGGTTTTTCATCGATTTCTCTCTTTTTAGATGAATGGAGTAAAGAAGAGGTTGGAGAGTATGTTTGCAAGGTTGATGGGATGTCGGATGTTGCTGAGATATTGTTGGGTGAGTTCATACGGTCCGACGGTTTGTGGCCTAATTTAAATATATTATATTATATTGTCAGACAATCATATAGATGGTGCAGTGTTACTTCTGCTGGAGAAGAAGGACATAGACGAAGGTTTGGGTATCAAGTCTCTTGGCAAGAGAAAGAAGCTTTGGGATGTAAGTAAAAGTGGGAGTTGTTTGTCTTCAGTTTCAGCATGCGTGACGTCATTGTTATTTTTGTGTTGTTTCCAGATTGTTCAGAGACTAAGAGAGGAAGTTGGAGGTGGAAATGGGTAAGTCAATTAGAAGGTCTGCATGATAACTTTGTTGCTAACAGTTGGCGGTGACTTGTATGAGGGACAATGCATTGATGGTTGGGTGCATGCAACTGTGTAGACATATACCTTGACTCTGTGATATGTAAACAGAAGTGGATTATATAAACTAGTGTGTGTGTGTGTGTGTGTGTGTGTGTGTGTGTGTGTGTGTGTGTGTGTGTGTGTGTGTGTGTGTGTGAATGTGTGTGTGTGTGTGTGTGTGTGTTGTGTGAGTGTGTGTGTGTGTGTGTGTGTGTGTGTGTGTGTGTGTGTGTGTGTGTGTGTGTGTGTGTGTGTGTGTGTGTAGAACTTGTTTCTAACATGTTGACTGTAATTAATTGTAGGAAACGTGATGGTCCAACAGCATCGAGAAATGAAAGGGAACCCACTGCTACTGCAGGTGATGTTGTCATTTCATTTGCATCTCAAACACCCATTATAAAATTTTTTTGTAGAAAATCCAAGAGCTGATTTTTACTCTGGTGTTCATACCAAAGCGGATCTCCATGTATCGTCAAGTCAGTTGTTTATGTAAATTGTGTGCATCAATAGTGTTAGTGTAGAGATGGTTTGTGTCTCACAAGGAAGCACTTCACATACAACTGAGAAGTCTATGCATTTTCGGTCATCTTTTATGGACAATCCAAGTGATGACTTGGAATCATTCTCGTCTCTTCCTGTGCCGCCAACAATGATGCCAAGCAGAAGTCTTGAACCTTTAGGTACATCGTAGATTTGCAGGACACAGAGATGTCACATAGTGCTTTATGCTTTTATATGCTCTTGTACATTATAGATGATTTGAGTGTATCGTACAAATTTGCAGGTACTGTACACATTTCACTTGGTAACTTAATTAGGGGGAGAACATTCAACTTTTGTATTATAGAAACGGACAAAGGTACATCTGCTGACTCAACGGATCTAGAGAAAGATTTAGAAGTTGAAAGACGTGCTACATGTAACTTTTGCACAACTCTCAATGTTATGGGTAATTTTGACTTTTACTAATTGTTTTATAGATGTAGAAAGTGAAGTTGATAATCCAACTGAAACACCAGAGATTGCATCTTCTTTACTAGATGGAGATGATTCTGTACTAGTGGACAGTGAAACGACTGCAAAAACTGAGACAGCTGGAGCAGAAGCTGTTACTGAAGGTAAATCTTAATGTTGCTGTGCTGTGAGAAGTTACAAGTATGACGTATGTTTTGTTCTTTGTAGATCTTGCTGATTTGTACATCAGTGAAAAACTTGAACTTCGATCGTATCAGAAAGAGTTGCTCGTGAAAATAAAGGAAGCTGAAGGAAAGGGTTGTAATGCAATTGTTTGTGCTCCAACGGGTAGTGGGAAAACTCTTGTAGCTGCAAGTTACTGTGCTGATGTGATCATGAGAACACGAGGCAAATCTCCTGCTGGAGAAGAGAATAAATGTGTTTACTTTATTGTGCCAACAGTTCATCTTGTTGATCAGCAAGCTAAATTTATAGACAGCAGTGTGGAGAATTGTCGTGTTACTCAAATAACTGGTGATCAAGGAAACACAGCACTTTGCCAACAAACAAATATCAGTGATGTTGTAGTGATGACACCGATGGTTCTAGTGAATGCTATGAAGGAGAAGAATCCTCAAGTGCAGTTTTCTGATGTGTCTTTGATTATTTTTGATGAATGTCATCACACAGAAAAAGAGCATCCATACATGCATGTTATGGACATTTATTTCAAGGAAAAGTTTGATTACAGTGAAGCAGGACATGCTTTACCTCGTGTGTTAGGCATGACAGCAACTTTAGGTGTTGGATCAACCAGCACTCCAAGAGATGCCCAAAGTCATGTGCTGACATTGTGTGCAAACTTGGATGCACCTGAAATTGTCAAAGTGGTGGAGAACTGTGATGATCTGTATCAGTATGTTTCTCACCCTTACACTGAGCTGCTGTCTGTGGGCAAACGTTCAATGGAAGATCCATTCCTTTTAGAAACTGCAAAAATCATGAAG
Source organism: Corticium candelabrum (assembly GCF_963422355.1). Lineage (NCBI taxonomy): Eukaryota > Metazoa > Porifera > Homoscleromorpha > Homosclerophorida > Plakinidae > Corticium > Corticium candelabrum. The sequence goes on along the minus strand of NC_085101.1, from coordinate 5,400,072 downwards.
GACATACAAAGAAAAACAGGGATGTTGGAAAAGCCATATGATTATGGATCACGTGAGTATGAAACTGCTATCCACCAACATCGTAAATCATTGGAAGAGAAGGGAGATTATGAATCTCTCTTTTATGTAAACATATTGATTGATTTTAATCGAGCTTTATTAGTGTATCAAGACATGGAGAAGACTGAGATGTTGGACTGTCTTCGGCAATCATTCAGAAGTGTGGTTACGAAAGCTAAAGGTCAATCCAAGTTGGTAGGAATGATCAAGAATGAACGACAGCACAATGTTGATCGACTGCAGTATTTGCAGGAAGTTCGTTCACTGCCCAATCCAAAGCTAGATGCTCTGAAGTGTTGTCTGCTGAAAGAATTTCAGACATCAAGAAAAGCCAAAGGAATAGTTTTTATGAAGACACGTGAGCTCACCTCCTATCTTGTGCAGTGGATCAAGAATCATGATGAACTGAGTCCAGTTGTCACTCCAATGCGTTTGGTAGGTGAAGGTAGTGAATTCAAAGATCAGATCACAAAAGCTGAACAGCTTCAAGCAATTCGTAGCTTTGACTCTGGATGCTGCAATCTGTTAGTTGCAACAACAATAGGGGAAGAAGGGCTGGATATTCCAGAGTGTAATTTTGTTATTCGTTATGAAATCGTGACAAATGAAATTGCAGAAGTACAAGCACGAGGTCGAGCTCGTGTTCGTCTTCATGCATCTCGTTTTTTGGAAATTGTCACTCGTGGGTCTGCTAATGAAACTAATGCAAGAGGCAACAAGTACAAAGAGAAGATCATGAACGAGGCATCTAATGCCATTCAGCGTCTACCTAAACATGAAATTTTGAATGAACTTTATAAACGACAAATGGAAAGGCGCAAGAAGCTGAACTTGAAGGCAGAGACATTGAAAGTCAAACAGCAAGGCAGCAGATCATCTGACGTACAGCTGACATGCAAGCAATGCGGCACAATTGTGTGTCAAGGATCAGATGTTATACGAGTTGAAACCAACTATATTGTGCCTGGCGATGTTTTGAAAAAAAGAATGAAAATAGATCGAAGCAGCAGCAATCCCAAATTCAACAAAGTTGGCAAAATCTACTGCAGAGATTGTGGTTTCAATTGGGGTGTCCTGATCAACTTCAAATTTGCTGTGGATTTGCCTTCATTGAAGTGTGCAAGCTTTATTTTCAACATTTCAGGAAAAAAGAGAAGCTTCGGCAAATGGAAAGATGTAACGTTTATGGTGCATGAAGGCAGTGAAGATGACTTATAATAATAGTTGATGTTGTTATAATGTATGTTGACGTAGTGATGTCTACATATTAAATACATTGTAATGAAGTTGCAGTGCAGCTCTATGTGTGTGTGTGTACTTACCGTTTTCACACACCAGATCAGCAAATTTCATTCTACTGTTAAACCCCGTATAACCATCTAACCCGTATGTTAACCGAGGACTCCAGACCATATGCAGTGCGCGCTAGTTGAAATTGGCTTTTGCAGTCGACGCTTCCATTTGGTTATGCATGGCCTTTCGAAGAGATCCAAAGTGGGAAACCCATTTGAGGCCCCAGTTACTGTTGGTCGCTCAGCAGTTGCGCCCACGTCGCAACCGACTGTTTTCTCGACTCTACAGCGTGTGTCTCATTAATGATGACGAAGAGGAGCGCTTCAGCACGTCAAACGACTCAGAAACGGATCTCGCTCTCAATCTATTGCGCCTCCTGCGTACGCAAGGTCCCGGATCATTTGACAAATTCTGTGATGTGTTGCTACAAGTTGAAGACGGCACGTTGTGTGCTGTGGAGAAATGTCTACGTGATGGAAAACGTTGGAACATAGCAGCACATGAGGATTCCCATCATGCCGGAAGCGGTAGTTTATATCAAACATTTGCTTGAATTTTGGTCATTCTTGAATTTCTTATGTTTAATTAACAAAATTGTTGAATTCTAGTTGCATCATGCATTGCATGACGCAGATGCTACACACAGTTGTTTTAAGCTAATATCAAATACGTTTTAATATTTTAGATCGTTTAAGTGTATCGGCTGAAATTGCAGTCACTAGTGGTGTAGTCGGACTTGGTAATCTTCAAGTCTCTGGTTTGTCTTCAACTGACTCAAATGAAAGACATGCAACTACTCATGCTGGTCCAGGACTGATGGACGAAGCTGCAGCTGTTGATTCACTAGAGAAAACGTTAGAAGTAGCAACATTTGTTGAAGGTAATTTGTGAGCAACTGTCACTTAATATTGATTTGATTTTGATTGGATTGTGTTATAGCCGACAAAGGTAAACTTGATAATACGGTAGAGAGACCAAAACTTGCGTCTGCCTCAAATGATCCTCTACTAATGGAAGATAAGATGATGGCAAGAACAGAGACAGTCAGAGTTGCAAGCGTCACAAAAAGTAAGAAGATGTTGACATTGTTCTATTGTAGTAAAGTATGTATGGTTGCTTTCATCCATAGATCTTGCTGCTTTGTCTGTCAATTACAAACTTCGACCGTATCAGAAAGAGTTGCTTTTGAAAATAAAGGAAGCTGAAGGAAAGGGTTGTAATGCAATTGTTTGTGCTCCAACGGGTAGTGGGAAAACTCTTGTAGCTGCAAGTTACTGTGCTGATGTGATCATGAGAACACGAGGCAAATCTCCTGCTGGAGAAGAGAATAAATGTGTTTACTTTATTGTGCCAACAGTTCATCTTGTTCATCAGCAAGCTAAGTTTATAAGAAGCAGTGTGGAGAATTGTCGTGTTGGTCAATTAGCTGGTGATGTAATGGAAACAACGCTTTGTGAACAGACAAATATCAGTGATGTTGTAGTGATGACACCAATGATTCTAGTGAATGCCATGAAGGAGAAGAATCCTCAAGTGAAGTTATCTGATGTGTCTTTGATTATTTTTGATGAATGTCATCACACAGAAAAAGAGCATCCATACATGCATGTTATGGACATTTATTTCAAGGAAAAGTTTGATTACAGTGAAGCAGGACATGCTCTACCTCGTGTGTTAGGCATGACAGCAACTTTAGGTGTTGGATCAACCAGCACTCAAAGAGATGCCCAAAGTCATGTGCTGACATTGTGTGCAAACTTGGATGCACCTGAAATTGTCAAAGTGATGGAGAACTGTGATGATCTGTATCAGTATGTTTCTGACCCTGACACTGAGCTGCTGTCTGTGGGCAAACGTCCAATGGAAGATCCATTCTGTTTAGCAACTACAAAGATTATGACAGGAATACGAAGAAAAACAGGGATGTTGGAAAAGCCATATGATTATGGATCAGATGAGTATGAGACAACTATCCACCAACATCGTAAACTATTGGAAGAGAAGGGAGATTATGAGTCTCTTTTTTATGTGAAGATGTTGATTAGTTTTAATCGAGCTTTACAAGTATATCAAGATATGGGGAAGGTTGAAGCGTTAGATTGTCTTTGTCGAGCATTTGGTGATGTGGTCACAGAAGCTGAAGGTCAATCCAAGTTGGTAGGATTGATCCAGAAAGAACGACAGAACAATGTTGATCGACTGCAACAGTTAGAATCAGTAAGTTCACTGCCCAATCCAAAGCTAAATGTTCTGAAGTGTTGTTTGCTGAAAGAATTTCAGACATCTGAGAAAGCCAAAGGAATGGTTTTTATGAAGACACGTGAGCTCACCTCCTATCTTGTGCAGTGGATCAAGAATCATGATGAACTGAATACAATCATTACTCCAGTACGTTTGGTAGGTGAAGGCAGTGAATTCAAAGATCAGATCACAAAAGCTGAACAGCTTCAAGCAATTTGTAGCTTTGACTCTGGATACTGCAATCTGTTAGTTGCAACAACAATAGGGGAAGAAGGGCTGGATATTCCAGAGTGTAATTTTGTTATTCGTTATGAAATTGTGACGAGTGAAGTTGGAGAAGTACAAGCACGAGGTCGAGCTCGTGTTCGTGTCCGTTCTAGTCACTTTGTGGAAATTGTCACTCGTGGATCAGTCAACGAATCTCATGCAAGAGCTAACAAGTACAGAGAGAAGATCATGAATGAGGCATCTAATGTCGTTGCAGTTTTAGATGAAATGCACAGACGACAAATTGAGAGACGCAAACATTTGGACATAAAGGCAGAAAAATTAAAAGTGAAACGAGAGGGCAGCAAAGCAGCAGATGTTCATCTGACATGCAAGCAATGTGGCATTAATGTGTGCCAAGGATCAGATATTATACGAATTGAGGCTAACTATGTGGTACCTGGTGACTGTTTGAATGCAAAGATGACAATACATCGAACAGAGAGTAATCATATGTACAACAAAGTTGGCAAGATCTACTGCAGGGATTGTGGTGCCAACTGGGGTGTGCTGACAACTTTTGAAAATGCTAAAGATTTGCCTTCATTGAAGTGCCTGAGCTTTCTTTTTAACATATCAGGCAAGACAAAAGCTTTTAAGAAATGGAAGCATGTACCATTTGAGGTGTATGAAGGCAGTGAAGATGACTTGTACTAGTCAAGTTAGTGTTAATGCACAAGATTTTATTTACTGTTAGTATGCCAAACTCATCAAATGGTGAACGTGCTAACATTACCATGTAAGGTAGAGCAGAGAAGGTGAAAACAAAAGACGTCAATTTCAATGTGTGTGGGCATACTTTCAGTTCTACTTTCATCACATTTAGAAGTCTTCTTTTACACTTTCACTGAAAATATAGAAGTTGTATAAAAGTGTTTAACTTGATTTTGTTTAATAGCTAGTGTACACATTTGGTGACACTTGCACAGATACAGTAGGTTAGACAAACATTGTAGACTTATTTGAAGTGTGGGTAGAGCGTTCCCTACTAGAAGGAAGTGTGTGGTGAATCATGAGTCATGCAGTCCCCAAACTCATGCAGTCCCCAAACTCATGCAGTCCCCAGACTCATGCAGTCCCAAGTCACTCGTAAAACTGTGTTGCACATCCATACCTTTCATCTGCAGGGAACCGGTTTATCTGACTGCACGCAAGCTCTCCTCTCTTCTCGGTGGAACAACCATTTATTGCTGCATAGGAAATCAAACACTCCATGGCCAGTGGATCAGCGTTCATAGCGAATAGGAAAACCTTGTGGACAGACATTGAACCAAGTAAGCAGCGAAACTGTTGCATGACAGTTGCAGTTTGAGCATTTGCCTATGCATGTACTGCTTACTTTGTGATCATTGTCGTATGAGATTGTGGATATTTAGATGAGTGGAGTGAAGAGAATGTTGCTGCCTTTGTTGAACACGAGCTAAAACTGCCTCAAAATGTAGTCAAGAAGTTTCTGGGTGAGTCGATGCTGTATGTCTGATCATGACCAGCTGCTTGCATGCATTTGTATCTAGTAATAACATTATAACCAACACTTTCATTGTTCTAGACAACAACGTAGACGGAAACATGCTGCTAGAACTAACAAACAACGAACTAAAACATGAACTGGGCATCGAATCGTTGGGACACAGAAAGAAACTGCTGGAGGTAAACAGGAAGTGTGGGTATTGTGTAACTTCCCTATGTGTTGACATGTTGAATGTAGTTAATTACTTTTAACTTAATTAGGCTACAAATAGACTCAAACGTGGTTATGACAAAGAAAAGTGAGCAACAAATCTATAGTTATTGTTCTCAACGTGCAATTGAGTTTGTCTGTAAATGTGTCTAGTCGAGCTAAATTTTCTGATATTGTGGAAACTTCAAGACGTGGAGACGGACTTCATTGTAAACTAAAGCATGAAGGAGGTGATTTTAAATAACAAAAATATTTTAATATTATTAATGAATAGACATGACATCATGGTTGCTCTAGAAAATCTACGACATGAGTCTCATCCTTTTTCTACATCTGGTCCCATCAGTGGACGGTCGTCAAGTCAGTAAGCATATGTAATGTAATACAGAATTTTGTGTTGATTTTGTAATGTATTAATTGTAGCTGAACAACCTAAGGGCATTACATCAGTTGGAAAAGGCTGTCGATCTGATTTTTTCTCAGATTCAGACATGGATGAAACAACAACGTTTAGCTCAATTTCAGATCCTCCTACAATGTCATTGACTTGTGAACTTTCAGGTTGCTTGAATTTTACTGACAAGTGGACTTAGATGCACACACACACACACACACACACACACACACACACACACACACACACACACACACACACACACACACACACACACACACACACACACACACACACACATTCGAAGTGTTTCTTTCAGGTCGGACAGCAACTGTATGTTTTGTAGATGCAGATCATGAAGTGGCTGTACTTGCAGCAGGTACATACTTACACTATATGTGTGTCTGTACCTGAGTATGGTGTGTGTGTGTGTGTGTGTGTGTGTGTGTGTGTGTGTGTGTGTGTGTGTGTGTGTGCTGTGTGTGTGTGTGTGTGTGTGTGTGTGTGCATGGTGTGTGTGTGTGTGTGTGTGTGTGTGTGTGTGTGTGTGTGCATGTGTGTGTGTGTGTGTGTGTGTGTGTGTGTGTGTGTGTGTGCATGGTGTGTGTGTGTGTGTGTGTGCATGTGCATGTGTGTGTGTGTGTGTGTGTGTGTGTGTGTGTGTGTGTGTGTGTGTGTGTGTGTGTGCATGTGCATGGTGTGTGTGTGTGTGTGTGTGTGTGTGTGTGTGCATGGTGTGTGTGTGTGTGTGTGTGTGTGTGTGTGTGTGTGTGTGTGTGTGTGTGTGTGTGTGTGTGTGTGTGTGTGTGTGTGTGTGCATATTCTTGATTCTGACACGTCATTAACATGTAGCAAGTGAAATCAGCAAATCAACTCGAAATTCACATGAAATCGTCAAAGACACAGAACTCTCACCAACAAAACCTTCCTGTGCTCCAAGCAATTGGACAAAGACTGACGATCTTACAATGTCAGACGAACTAGATGCTACTCTGGCTGCAAGTCTAACTGAAGGTAAACCAACACTAAGTAACTTAGTTGATATCAACTAAATTAAACATTATTAAATTAAATAATATATTAATTATGGTTTAGATAAGAAAGCATTGCTTGTCAAGCAACAGGTTCGATCATATCAAAAGGAACTAATTGATAAAATCCATAAAGCTGAAGCAAAGGGTCATAATGCAATTGTGTGTGCACCTACTGGCAGCGGCAAGACTCTTGTAGCTGCAAGCTATTGTGTTGATGTGCTAATGGAAGCACGAGAAACATCAACTGTTGATGCACCAAACACGTGCATCTACTTTCTTGTGCCAACAAATCATTTAGTCGACCAACAAGCTAAATACATCAGTGAATATGTTGAAAATTGTAGTGTGGGTCAAATCAGTGGAGACCAAAGTGATGAGACTACATTGCACGAACAGAGTAGAATCAATGACATTGTGGTGATGACTCCCATGATTTTGGTCAATGCTTTACGAGAGAGTGACCCACAAATCAAATTGTCTGATGCATTGCTGCTCGTACTGGATGAATGCCATCATACTGAGAAGGACCATCCATACATGAAGGTCATGGATATTTATCTCAAACAAAAGCTTTGTTGTAAAGATGGTGCAGTGAAAGCTGCATTGCCTCGTGTGTTGGGGATGACAGCAACTCTGGGTGCTGGCTCGGTGAGCACTCCACGAGATGCAGAAAGTCATGTGTTGACATTGTGTGCAAACTTGGATGCACTCGAAGTCATAAAAGTTACAGAAAATTGTGATGAATTATACAAGTATGTTTCTCATCCTCACACTGAGATGAAGCCAGTTGCCAAACGTTTGATTGGTGATCCTTTTCACTGCAAAATTGTTGAAATCATGATAAAAATACAAAGAAAGTCAAGTTGCCGTTTGGAGCTGCCATTTGAGTATGGATCACTGAAGTATGAGACTGCAATCAACCAGCGACGTGTTGCTTTAGAAGAGGAAGGTGATCATGAAGGTCTTGTCTTTGTGAGAAATCTCATTGTCTACAACCGATGTTTACAAATTTACCAAGACATGAGGAAAGAAGAGGCACTAGAGTTTCTTCGTCGAACTTTCTATAATGAAACTGTAAAGGCAGAAAGTGATTCAAAGTTGGGAAGACTGATAAACAATGAGGCAGAGGTGAATGTCGATCAATTTTTAGAGTTGCAACAAGTCAGATCATCGGATAATCCAAAGCTAATCGAGTTAAAGAGACTGCTGCTTGAAGAATTCAAGAAATCTGATAAAGCACGAGGAATCGTGTTTATGAAAACGCGTGAGTTTACATCTGCTGTTGTCAAATGGATCAATGAGGATCCCGAGTTGAGTAAGATAATTATCAATCCAAAGCGGTTAGTGGGAGGAGGAAGTGAAAGGAGAGATCAGATGACAAAAGCAGAGCAGTTGGAGGCAATTTGTAGCTTCGATCTTGGCAACTGCAATCTATTAGTATCAACAACAATTGGAGAAGAAGGTCTTGATATACCAGAGTGCAGTTTCGTTATTCGATATGAAACTGTCACAAGTGAAATCGCTGAAGTTCAAGCTCGAGGCCGAGTTCGAGTTCATCTCCCATCCAGTCACTTTGTAGAGATTGTAACACGAGGATCTCAGAACGAATTGCAAGCAAAAGCCAACAAATACAGACAGACACTAATGGATGATGCATCTCAGGCTCTGAAACGTCTAGTTGAATCTGATCAGCACAATGAAATTCAGAAAAGGCAGCTTGATAGGCTGAAGAAACTTGATGAAAAAGAAAGGCACCTTCGATTCAGACGTCAGACCAGCAAAGCATCAGATGTGAAAGTCCACTGCAAATTGTGTGGAACGTTTGCATGCAAGGCGTCGGACATCACTCGTATCAATACATTCTATGTGGTGACTGACAGTGTGTTGGATACAAAGATCAAAATCAAAGAGAGTCCGAAACCGATATATGATTCCGTGGGCAAGATATACTGCAAAAAATGCACTGCTGATTGGGGTGTGTTGGCACAGTTTGGAAACGGTGTGAAACTGCCTTCATTGAAGTGTGCCAGTTTTAAGTTTACCCTATCTGGAAAAGCAAAGCTTGTCAAGAAATGGAAAAGTGTTCCGTTTGAAATTCTAGAGAAAAGTGAGGGAGACTTGTTGGCAGATTGCAGTGATTCTTAGTAATTGGTAGATGTCTGGTCAACATGTAGTGCAATTTGTCTGTTTGTGGTGAATATGAATGTATTGCAATGAGTTGGGTCATATTGCATGCACATGACATGTAACCAGATATTCGTCGCGTGCGTGCACACACACACAGTGACACACACACACACACACACACACACACACACACACACACACACACACACACACACACACACACACAGTGACACACACACACACACACACACACACACACACACACACACACACACACACACACACACACACACACACACACACACACACAGTGACACACACACGCGCGCGCGCGCTCGCGCGTATTGGACAAAAATCAATTGCCTTATACTATAAAACAATGAGTATATCTACTCATTGTACGTATGCTCAGACCCGTCAAACAGCAGCCAAGTTTATCGAGTGCGCACAATGGACACACACGAGACACACATCGCTACGTGTCTACACGCCCGTGCAGACGTTTTGCTAGCATGCAATAGTTTCTATATATGCGTTGTATTACCGTTCACCCCTTGACAAAGCGGCCAGTTAGTGCAGAGTCTAGGGCGCATAAGTCGTTCCATAGCTCGTTGTCACCACTTGAGATTGTGGCACGGTCGTGTAGTATGTCGTTCTGGCGAGGTAAACTCGTCGTCTCCATACACCCAAAACAACAGCAACGGCAATAAAGAAAATGATGGCAAGAACGATGAGAAAACTAGATGAAACAACAGAAGCGCTAATGCATGCAATTAGAGCATTATGCTGCTTGATGGTACTAAAGATGGCCGGGCCAGTCAGGAGTAGGAGGATTAGGGTCAAGAGGGTGGAAGAGTAGGGGTACAAGAAGGTGGAGGAGTACAAGAGGGTAGAGGAGTACAAGAGGGTAGAGGCCGAAGTAGGGGGTCCAAGAGGGTGGAGGAGTAGAGGGTACAAGAGGGTGGAGGGGTAGAGGGTACAAGAGGGTGGAGTAGGGTACAGAGGGTGGAGTAGGGGTACAGAGGGTGGAAGAGTAGATTTACAGAGGGTGGAGGAGTAGGGGTACAGAGGGTGGAAGGATTAAGAGGTGGGGTGAGAAGAGTGAGAAAGAGTGAGAGAATGGGGTTAAAGAGATCATATATGGGGTAAGAAAGAGGTAGAAAGGGGCAACTAGGGGGTAAGGGTATGTAGAAATGAGAAGGGATGGTAGGGTTGAAACTCAGACTAGCTCTACTAGAATATACAATGCCAAAGTCAGGTTGACAGTGGGTGCATGAACATTGAAGAGAACGAACTCAAATGACCAGATATAACTATGCGCCGAACCGTCTGTAGCGGTTGGTGGGACTTACATTGCCCACCAAGCCAGTGAACAAGTGCAGCAGTAATGTGTAATTATATTGCCAGCAGATGTAGTGCAACAGCAGTCGGGACAGCTAGACAGAGAAACTCATGTAAAGCAAACTCAGTACCGCACATGGTCTGAAAGTCGAGCACTTACTAGACGTTCAATCCGCAGTAAACGTCTCCACGCTGCATGAAAACAAATCAAATGTGAGTCTTACCATCTCGTCTGCATGCAATCAGCTGACTGTGATTTGGCGCGAATGCATGAGTCATGCAGCAACCATGAATGAAATCGTGCTGCATGTTGTGCTCACCACTTGAGTTGCTAGAGAGAAGAGAATGATTGCAAATGTGGCGACGATTGTGGTCATCTTGTTGGTGATTGTGAACGAAGGTTTGAGAGGCGAAACGGAGGAGAACGCGAAGCGACTCAAACGGCGGAGAGCTGGAGTACGTGTGCGTTGGAGAC
>NC_085101.1:5364159-5379159 GCF_963422355.1 Corticium candelabrum | reverse complement strand
ACCTGATGTAGACCATTAGAAGTGCTTTGAGATGTAATCAGAGCTCTGATATGCTTATAGCTCCACCCAGATGATTCTGCACTTGATCATTTTGGTAGATTTTGAACAGTGTTGACAACTGGACTTTGACAGGTAGATGCTTGAAACTTGAGCACTGAAAGCAACATCAAGGTTATTCACTTGACTGGGATGTTTGGCTTTGAGTTTATTGATGGTGTCAGGTGAAGTGCAAGCAAGACCTGAGCATGTCAAGACCCTTGATGCTTGTGCCAGCTCACCACAACGAATGAGTCTCAAGGCGGCCTTCCTAGCTTGGGTAGCTCTTACACCTTGTGAAGGTGAAGAATGATCTTTGGGAGATGATACTCTAGCTCTAGGCTGAAGCAGATCTTTCCGTTTGTATTCAAGAAATTTTGTATAGCAATCTTTGATTGACTTGAAACTTCTTGTCTTACCACCTCTTTTCGAAATACACAAGAGCATACGGGGTATCAAGAATAACAGCTTTCAAGCTGCTTTATCCTGCTGGTTCTTTTGTATCTTGTTCAATGGTCTGTTTGTCTGTCTGTCCATTTGTCTGTCTGTCTGTTTGTCTGTCTGTTTGTCTGTCTGTATGTATGTATGTTTGGTTGTCTGTTTGTATCTCTGTCAGTTTGTCTGTCTGTCTGTCTGTCTGTCTGTCTGTCTGTCTGTCTGTTTGTCTGTCTGTACATATGTATGTTTGGTTGTCTGTCTGTCTGTCTGTCTGTTTGTCTGTCTGTACACGTGTATGTTTGGTTGTCTGTCTGTCTGTCTGTCTGTCTGTTTGTCTGTCTGTACATATGTATGTTTGGTTGTCTGTCTGTCTGTCTGTCTGTCTGTCCATCCGTCCCTCTGTCTGTCCGTCTGTCTGTCTGTTTGTCCATTTGTCTGTTGGTCTGTCTGTCTGTTTGTCTGTATGTTTGTTTGTGTGTTGGTCTGTCTGTCTGATTGTGTGTCTGTCTGTTTGTCTGTCTACTGTAGTGTCTTCTTGCTATTTTAGAAGCAATGTTGTCCATATAATGCTGAGTTTTCACGCTTGGATAATGCGGCTGGTAGAGTTGAGCTGAAGCAGCTTGAATCATTTGCTAAACAAGTCAGACAGCAACATTTGTTAGACTTTCTTTTGGTTTATAGAGTGCTGGCTGTTAGGTGTACGAATTTTTTCGGAAGCAGATTGAGATTAGCTATCCTTTGGATGAAGGAGTTCAAGATATATTGGAGTTTCAGAGAGCTGCTCATGAGGTAGAATGTGTGTGTGTGTGTGTGTGTGTGTGTGTGTGTGTGTGTGTGTGTGTGTGTGTGTGTGTGTGTTTGTGTGTGTGTGTGTGTGTGTGTGTGTGTGTGTGTGTATGTGTGTGTGTGTGTGTGTGTGTGTGTGTGTGTGTGTGTGTTTGTGTGTGTGTGTGTGTGTGTGTGTGTGTGCATGCGTGCATGCGTGCATTTGTGCGTGCATGTGTGAGTGTGAGTGTGTGTGTGTGTGTGTGTGTGTGTGTGTGTGTGTGTGTGTGTGTGTGTGCATGCGTGCATGCGTGCATTTGTGCGTGCATGTGTGAGTGTGAGTGTGTGTTGTGTTGTGTGTGTGTGTGTGTGTGTGTGTGTGTGTGTGCGTGCGTGCGTGTGTGTGTGTGTGTGTGTGTGTGAGTGTATGTGTGTGCATGTGCGTGTGCACATGTGAGTGTGTGTGTGCGTGTGTGTGTGTGTGTGTGCATGCGTGCGCACATGCATGTGTATTGTACGCACATTGTTTGTTTTATAGATTTTTCTGGACAGTCGTGGACAGACAGTTCTTGGCAGAGAGGAGATCTTGGATGAGGTTGTCTATATAAAGCAAGAAACCATTAAAATATATAAATACATTTACCCTTATTTTATCAACAAATCCATGTATGTCCAAGTCTGTTCATACTGTAGCAATTGGTGTAGCAACAGTCCAATTTCTGTGTAATGAATTGTTGTTACGTTTGTTGTCTGGAAATGTGCTTTCTGTCTAGCTGCAATCGTATATCATCAAGAGCAAGTCAAATGCTCCAGTGATGCTGGTTGGCAGTGCTGGTGCTGGGAAGTCTGCTATTATAGCACGCAGTGCGGTGACGGCGATTGGTAATGCAAGGGAAGGTTCTATTCCAGGGTAAGTTGTTGTGTACTGTAGGGTGGACATGTATTTGCTTGGACAATTGGTGAGGAGATGGACTTGAATGGTTGGATGTGATAAGCAAGAAGGGGACAAGTGGACAGACAAGAGACATGCATACAGACTTGATAGATACATACATCATATGTACATACATACATACATGAATACATACATACATGAATACATACATACGTACATGAATACATACATACGTACATGAATACATACATACGTACATGAATACATACATACATGAATACATACATAGGTATGTACTGATGATACGTACATACAATTATTATTATTACATACATATTGATGATACATACATTATACATACATACATACATACATACATACATACATACGGATAAACAGACAGACAGACAGACAGACAGACAGACAGACAGACAGACAGACAGACAGACAGACAGACAGACAGACTCACTATTTACAGTAGCTGCGGTGCCTTTGACTGATATTCATTGAATGGTAGTATTGATGTTGAAAAAAAGATAGACAGACAGACAGACAGACAGACAGACAGACAGACAGACAGACAGACAGACAGACAGACAGACAAGCAGACAGACAGGCAGACAGACAGGCAGACAGACAGACAGACAGCAAGAAAGGAAAACAGGAAGACAGACAAACAGACAGACAGACAGACAAAGAGGCAGGCAAAGGAATAGATATCGTACCAAATAGACAATGTGGAGAGTCACATGGGCGGTAAACGATCAGACAGACATGAGACTGACAGCGAATCGTATAGGCAGATATGCCAGTGAAATAGATTATTATTGAAATTATTTATTATACTAAATAAATTATTATTATACATTTGCTTTGTACTCTGTAGGGCTGGTCTTGATTCGTGGCAAGTCTTCTACCATTTTGTTGGTGCAGCACCCGGCTCTACTGACATTGGACGACTATTACAGCGAATACTACGAGAACTGAACTTTGTAAAGGTAACATGTGAGACAAACTTGTTGACCTGTTGCAGCTTAATAAATTAATTATTAATTATTACATGATCATTAATTATTTTGATTAATAATTAAATAACAATTAAGTAATTAACAATTAAAGTTAATATTAAAATTTATTATTAATTAATAAATATTTATTTTAATATTAATTAAGGTTTATTTAAATATATTAACTAAAATGTTAATTAAGCTAAATAAATAAATTAAAATGAATTAATATTTTTTATAATACGTTAATTAATATTAAAATACATGTTAATTAATTAGTAATAAATTTTAATATTAACTTTAATTGCTATCTTTAATTAATTACTTATTTGTTAATTAATTTCACGAGCTAATCATTTCTAATTAATTTCAATTAAGTAATTTTATTTAATTAACTTTATTAACATTTAGCTGATATTAGTTATTAATATTTTAAAAATAAAGATTAATTAATTAATTAAATTATTTTGTGAGCATCTTGTCATCTGGCCATGTTGCTTCTCTTCCAAAAGTAAGCAAATAAATTAAATAATTATTTATATTGCCACAGGGTGATGCACCGTCTGATATTGAGAAGCTAATCCAAGAGACTCAACGAGCACTTTCCAGCGAAGAGACGAAACCATCAATACTTTTTATTGATGCAATAAATCAGGTTAATACCACACACTGTTCCACTGTTGTTTGATGGATAGATATCAACGTGTTGACTCTCGTAGTTGGACAATGATCCGAATGCGAAAGCGATGAAATGGCTTCCTGAGACTTTGTCTTCGCATGTGCGAGTCATTGTGTCTATGATTAATCAGACTGAGTACCACAGGAGTCTCCTGGCTCGATCAAACTGCCCATACGAGGTATTCTGTGGGCCTCTTAATTTGGCAGCAAGGAAGGTAACAGAGTGTACTGCATGAAGAAATAATTTGGCAGTAATTGTTTGTTTGTTTATTTGTTTGTTTGCTTGTTTGTTTGCTGGTTTGTTTGCTTGTTTTCTGGTTTGTTTGTTTGCTTGTTTGTTTGCTGGTTTGTTTGCTTGTTTTCTGGTTTGTTTGTTTGCTTGTTTGTTTGTTTGCTTGTTTGTTTGCTGGTTTGTTTGCTTGTTTTCTGGTTTGTTTGTTTGCTTGTTTGTTTGTTTGCTTGTTTGTTTGCTGGTTTGCTTGTTTGTTTGCTGGTTTGTTTGCTTGTTTGTTTGTTTGTTTGCTGGTTTGTTTGTTTGTTTGCTGGTTTGTTTGTTTGCTGGTTTGTTTGTTTGCTGGTTTGTTTGTTTGTTTGCTTGTTTGTTTGCTTGTTTGTTTGATTGTTTGCTTGCTTGTTTGCTTGCTTGTTTGCTTGTTTGTTTGCTTGGTTGTTTGCTTGTATAATTTGGCACTAATTGTTGCTTGTTTGTTTGTTTGTGTGTGTGCAGGATATTATTACTGAAACGTTTGCTCGTTATAATAAGAGGTTGGATGACAGTCAGATGAGGTTGCTGCTGTCAAAGGACGGCTCTGCGAATCCGCTGTGGCTTTCGCTGGCTTGTGAGGAACTGAGGCTGTTTGGAAGCTTTGAGAAAGTGTTGCAGAAGATTCGTGAGCTTGCTGACGATCTGCTGAGGTAGAAGACTGGCATCACAGACGGATGGACAGACAGACACACAGACACACAGACAGACATACAGACAGACAGACAGACAGACAGATGGATGGATGGACGGACAGATGGACAGACAATAGACAGACACAGACAGACAGACAGTTTGTTATATTTGAACTCTTACTCTACCAATAACAATCGCTAACTTTACGTATGCATAACAATACAGACAGACAAACAGACCGACAGACAGACAAATGAATGGATGGACAGATGGACAGACAACAGACAGACAGACAGACAAACAGACAGACAGACTGATGGACAAATGGACGGATGGACAGTCAGATGGATTTGTTGATCATTGGTTGACAATTTGTGTGCGCATTTTTAGTTTATTGGAGCAAATTCTCAGTCGTCTGGAAGAAGAGAATGGTGGTGTTCTAGTTGTTGCTACTTTGTGCTTCTTGGAGTGTTCACGTCATGGCTTACTGGAATCAGAGCTTTTGCGCCTTCTTGGAGACGAAGACAACTTGTTACCTCCAGATGGCACTTGGCAGGACCTGGAAGAGGTACCATGATTTCTATTATGATTTGTGATTTCTATTGTGCCATTTCTGTGTGTGTGTGTGTGTGTGTGTGTGTGTGTGTGTGTGTGCGTGCGTGCGTGCCTGCCTGCGTGCATGCGTGCGTGTGCACATGTGTGTGTGTGTCCGTCCATGTGTGTGTGTGTGTGTGTGTGTGTGTGTGTGTGTGTGTGTGTGTGTGTGTGTTTGGTATTCTGTAGTTTTATCTTTATCTGTACTTGTACATCAGTTTGTTTGATTGACAGGATAACTTGGTTGAGATGAAAGAGATTGGGCAAATTGACGTGCAAGCAATAGTTGATGATCTGCGGGCAACAGTGGAGCAGACATATCGCGGACCAACCAAAATGGCCAAAGGCTTTGAAGTAACAGGCAAGTACATTCAGTGGTGATGCAGGCTCTGTAATGGTCTTACAGACAGATGGACAGATGGACGGACAGACAAACAGACAGACAGGCAGACGGATGGATGGACAGACAGACAGACAGACAGACAGACAGACAGGCAGACGGATGGATGGACAGACAGACAGACAGACAGACAGACAGACAGACAGACAGACAGACAAGCAGGCAGACAGGCAGGCAGGCAGACAGACAGACAGACAGGCAGACAGACAGACAAACAGGCAGGCAGCCAGAGAAATAGGCAACAGCTCCTTAACTCATTTTGCAGTACAGTGTAGTAACGTTTTGCTTTTGTACATATAGGTATTGACTCCAGTGTTCCTCAAGCAAAGAAGGTGCCACCTCTGCCAGCGGCCAAGTGGTCTCTTGTATACCGAGGTCTTCGACGATTTCTTCGGCCATGTGGCGAAGGAGGAGAAGGACGACTCGACTTTTATCACAGAAGTATGAGCAAAGCAGTTCGAAGGAAGTGAGGACAGTGTTTGGTATTTGTTGATGGAATGTCTGTATGTTTGTTTGTCTGCTAAGGTATTTTATTCATGATGAAGATCGGTACACAAAGTTTTGGTACACATGGTGGCATGGCAAATTGGCTGGTTTCTTTGAGTCACATAATGACTTGGATCGAAGATCTGAGGTAAAGTGCAAGCAGATGCTTAACAGAAGCAAAAAATTCATTTGTTCTGTTTTTGCTTGGAGATGGATCTTTTTAATACAATAATATTGTATTGAGAGATGCATCTTTCCAATACAATAGTCTAGTGTGATGCATGTTTCCAATACAATAGTATTGTGAGATTCATCCCTCCAGTATATTAAGTCTGGTGTATTGTGAGATGCTTCCCTCCAATACAATAGTCTGGTGTATTGTGAGATGCATCCCTCCAATACAATAGTCTGGTGTATTGTGAGATGCATCCCTCCAATACAATAGTCTAGTGTATTGTGAGATGCATCCCTCCAATACAATAGTCTGGTTGTTGCATGTTTGGGTGTTTATTCTGCCGTTGCTAGGATTCTTTTTCTCGTTATATATTACACTCCTACCATAGCAACCCAACCGCATGTTGTATATTTACCGGTCAATATCTGTATACTGCTTACTGACATAAAACACAACTAACTTAACGAAAAATAGCAAAACGAAAACCAACTAGCAATCAATACATGGGCGTACCTATTTTAGATTACAAGCTTATTCTTTACCAATAATAATGTTCACAGTACTACAGTATGTAAAGACCAGTTAGAAATGACAAATGGCGCCGGATTCTCTCTTCCCGTTTCTGACGGCTGTTCAACCTGGACTACTTTGAGCTCATCTGCCTGTTCCGTTGTCTCTCCGGACTCCTTGACTTTTGCGTCAGTGTAATCTGTGTGTACATGGCCATTATCCAAAACTTTGCACGCTGCCATTTGCTGCAATTCAGATGGCTCTTGGTATTGTCTCAGTGCTTGCAGGGTTTTGTGGCCGGTTCTGCCTTGAATGACATGTTCAGGAACTCCCACTTGAAACAGCCTTGTTGCACTAGTAGCTCAAAGAGCGTGGTTGGTTCGAACCGGAAGACCAGCTTCAGCTGTCATCACTTTCATCATTGCAGCCAAAGTGTTATGACCCATTACTTGCTTTGAATACCAAGGACGAAATGAAGGTGTAGATAACAAATATTTATAATAGAAGGCTTCTCGAGAAAATCCTGCTGGCAACTTACCTAAATGTAGAGATCCAAAATTTTTACATGGCAACGGTCACCAGCTTCTGCATTAGCGTATCTGATAAACCACAAACCACAAAATGCTATTACCTTACAGAGTCACATTGGAGCTTGACTATAATTTACCTTGTGACTTTTTTGTTTGGATGTCGTAAATCACTTAGTCCATCACTATGATTTTTGGATTGTGCTCAACTAAATGTAACAGACTTTTTGACAATCCGTCTGTGGTTTGGCTGCATCTAGTTGTGAATCCTTCGTTGAGAGAAAGTCTGTCTGTGGTACCTTCAAATGTTTGCATCACCCAACTGTGGCAGGCAGTTCTGTTCTTGCAAACCGTACTCTTGCTGTACTCCTGTACTTTGTCTTACTCACTCGTCTTTTCAGCAAATCTGCTGTCAAGCTGGCTAGTACTAGTTGTAAGCTTTTTGGAACCAATGCGTCTCATCTTTGTTGGCGGCTGAAAGTCGTCGTCCTGGTCATTATTGCGGTCTTCTTTCTGATCCGACATCACGCTGGCAAAACACGTGGATACTGTACTGTACTAATACTTTTGAGCACGTGGCCTTATGGGGCTGACGTGCATGTCAACAACACTTCACAGCTGTCAAAATGTGGTTGTTTGACATAAAACTTTAGCTGTCATTGCAATACACAATCACTCTAATTCAACTTGAATAATCTATGAACTTTAATTACAGTAGGATGTTAAACATGCAACAAATAGGTTAATGCATGGTAGGGTTGACGATATCCAGTTTATTGACCGAGGTCTTGAGGGGCTTCCCGGGATAATTAGCCGAGGTGAATGGATATCGTCTCCCTACCATGCGTTAACATATATGTATTGTGAGATTCATCCCTCCAATACAATAGTCTAGTCTATTGTGAGATGCATCCCTCCAATACAATAGTCTAGTGTATTGGGAGATGCATCCCTCCAATACAATAGTCTAGTGTATTGTGAGCTGCATCCCTCCAATACAATAGTCTAATGTATTGTGAGATGCATCTCTCCAATACAACATCCTAGTGTATTATGAGATGCATCCCTCCCATACAATAGTCTAGTGTATTGTGAGATGCATCCCTCCAATACAATAGACTAATGTATTGATCACTGTAATATGATTAGTGTGTCATCATGGTACTCTTTGTAGGAGCTACCATATCATCTCGAACAGCTTCTAGACCACAGTCGTCTTGCAAGGTGTCTAGTCGAATGGCCAATGTTTGATCGCCTATTTGAAGAACACTCTCGCATTGACCTTCTCAAGTCATGGCGAAAGGCAGCCAATTTCTATTACGTTTTAACCATTTATTGATATCAATTTGCATCATGTTAGGCTGGAGGCTACAAGGCGGCTTCTGCTTGCTACAGAGAGGCTCTTTCTTTGTTGAGACAGTCGAGTGTGTCTCGTGAAGAGCTTTCAGTTCGACTGGAAAAAGTTGCTCGATTTTTGTGAGTCAGAGAGTGGATTTATGTGGTTGTTTGTGTATTGACTTTTCTTGTAGGAGTTTGGCTGGAGAATACTCGGATGCATTTGGTTTGTTGGAAGAATCGCAGAGGATTGAAGAGCAGGAGCTTGGAGCTCGGCCAGATAGAATGGCTGACTTGCTGTATTCACTGGCAGACACAAAGAGTGAAGTAAGGTGCATGTTTCTGTTTAGTTGTTAAGCATCCAGACAAACAGACAGATGGACAGATGAATGGACAGACAAACAGACGGTAGATGGACAGACAGACAGACAGACAGACAGACAGAAGCACTTGCAGACTGAATGTCTTGCATCAAAAATGTTATAGTATGTACTGCTTGGACACTAGCAAGTTGTTTATCTTTGTGTGAGACTATGCTGGTAAACCATTTCTGAACAACATTACTGGCTGTTGCTTCAGGTTGCCAAACTGCAGGACTTCATTGATGCTAATACGGCAGTTCAATCTAAAGGTGTTATTGATTTGGCTTCCAAATCAATTTCAATTCGTCGTTCATTACAAGGAGAGGAGAATGAAGTAATTTGTTGCATTTGTGGTGTTGCTATTGTATTGATTGCCTCGTTTGTTTGTTGTAGAGAAAGTTGGGAATGGCTTTGTTGGTGACTTCATTTCATATGTCGTCGTACAGTCAAGCAAGAGGGAAAGATCCTGGGTTGACGCCCGAGCAGGCAACCCAGCAGGGAGTGGACATGGCGAAGGAAGCAATTAAGACATTTCAGAAGGTAAACAAGGATATGTGTACTGTAGTGTGTTTAGCAGTGTGTGTGTGTGTGTGTGTGTGTGTGTGTGTGTGTGTGTGTGTGTGTGTGTGTGTGTGTGTCTGTCCGTGTGTGTGTGTGTTTGTGTGTGTGTGTGTGTGTGCGTGTGCATCTGTCTGTCTGTCTGTCTGTCTGTCTGTCTGCCTGCCTGTTTGTGTGTCAAAGGTATTATATTCTTCAAATGATTGAACATTACAACGACGACAAGCTAACAAACATATACCGGGACTTAAAACAACTAAAAGTAGAAACAATCACAGTTCCAAAGATAACACTAAACATACTGCAAACAACAAGAACAAAACAAAACAAAAGCTAAGGCTAAACTACACTAAGACGAACAACAGTATGTCAAGCAATCTTCCAGCACAACAATGACATCTTGCATTGGATTACGCGGCCACAACACCATTGCAAATGTACGCTGAATCTCTTTCTCCAATAGTCTAGGAACTCGGCAGTGTTGCACCGGCCAGATTCATCCCGTGAACTGTATGTCTGCTGTCTGTTTGTCTTGTGGGTTATCATCGTGTGTGTGTGTGTGTGTGTGTGTGTGTGTGTGTGCATGTGTGTGTGTGCATGCCGCATTGCTTGTGCCTGCATGTGCGTGTGTGTGTGACCTACTTTAGTACTCTTGTTCAACAGCTTGGTGATGGAGAGCGACTCGCTGAGTCATACATGGTGGTTGGCCTGCACATCCAATCTTCAGATCCTGCTCAACTGGAAGTATGAGCCATTGCATGGTAGAGTACAATAAGCACTTTATGTTCTTGTTCATGTGTTTTCTTCAGTACTTGCAGAAGGGATTGTCTCTCTGCTTGCGAGTTTGTGGACGTTATCACATGCTGTCTGCACGTTTTCATATCAATATTGGAATCTATTATGAAGATAATGGAGACTTCATTCGTGCTTATGAATTATTTAAGGATTGGGCAGAGATATGCACAGAGGTAAGAGACAGCAAAGACTGTAGAAGGTGTTACTTGCTGGATTTTTTAGACAGCAGACAGACAGACAGACGGACAGACAAGTGGACAGACAGACAGACAGACAGACAGACAGACAGACATATTTTCACTGTCAGCCACTATGGAGGGAGCAGCCGCTGCTGAAGGGAAGACAGGAAGTTGGCTCGCTATGAGAAAGAAAACCGTCCTGGTGGGTTGTCTGTGAGAGTGGTTCCACTAGTCTTGGAACATTTTGGAAGATGGGGCAAGAAGGTAGAGACCTATTTAGATGACTTGTCAAAACGATCAAAGGATGACTTTGGAAAATCAAACAGGGCAGAGTATAAAGACTATTGGCGTCAAAGAATTGCCATTCAATTGCAACGTTGCAATGCCAATGTATTTCTGAAGAAAATCAGTAATGCCTTGTCGAGACAGGCCAAGTGCCCAGACTCGTAGATGTTCTATAGAAAAGGGATCACATGATCCCTTTTAACCAATTAGTAGTTAAATATATATTGTATTTAGTTGTTAGTTGTTTTCTCTTCTTTTATTGTCATAGGACAAACGTAGTTAGCCATTTGCTATTGTATCCTAATTCAAATATGAAAAATATATGTATTGACAGACAGACAGACAAACAGAGAAACAGACAGACAGACAAACAGAGAAACAGACAGACAGACAGACAGACAGACAAACAGACAGACAGACCTATCTGGACACACGGTTCCATTGTAAATGTGCGGGCAAATTGTTTGAGTGATCTCCACTTTACTCACAAAACGGAGCCTAGGGGCCTATATGATGGCAACCATTGTCGACCAGATATTGTGTATTTCAACCCTCAATCTGGCACTGACGTTGAATTGGATATTTCGCTTGCTTGTCCTTGGAATGGTGACATCCTATCACTCGCTTCCAATGAAGATGGTGCAGCTGCAGCTAGAAGAGAGCAGCAGAAAGTGACAAAATATGGTCAGCAGTTTGACATTTTTGGAATTCTTCAACATGTATACCTGTTATGTTTGAACACTTTGGTCATTGGGGTGGAAGAGCTCAGAGTCTAGTACGTGATCTATCAACCCTTTCAGTCAACGAAGATAGACAGAACAACAGCACTGACTTCATTGTATACTGGCAACAATGTATTTCCGTTGCGTTGCAGCGGTGTAATGCAAGAGTAATTACTAGAAAACTTTCGAAACTTGCTCAGTGTAACTCATGTAATTTTGAGTCTTACTCGTTTCAGTTGTTTAGGCGTTAGCAGTTAGTTTTAGCGTAGGGCCTGCGGGCTTGCTTGTTTGTTTTACAGTTTAGTGTGAGTGTACTAGTTTCAATGTATGAAATATATGTATTGGACAGACAGACAGACAGGTGGACAGACAAGTGGACAGACAGACAGACAGACAGACAGACAGACAGACAGACAGACAGACAGACAGACAGACACATCAACAGATACAGAAATAAAGTCAAATTAACTTGTTCGATAATATACGAAAATTTATTCTAGGTGTATGGTCCAGCTCATCCGAAGACTAAACGAGCTAGAGGTACGCTACAAGAACCACGTTATGTTAGCATAGCACAACAAATGGCAACTGAAAAGGTTTGAAAAAATGACGAGTGTAATGATCGATATCAATGTGATGTAATGAACTGCCTGGAGGAGAGATAGCAGAGTGCATTTCACTGTGACGTTCTATTACAAACAGTTGTATTATTTGTCTAAAATAAGTAACGAGGCTACGACTTCTTGAAAGTTGCCTTGATTTTCTTGAAAAGGCCACCACTCTTTTTACTGCTTCCTGCGCTCGACACGCTCGACAGACTCTCCGTCTTTGTCTTTGTCCCATCGAGCGGCACATACGAATCCAGAGGCGTGGGCGTGGTCTGTTGGGCAACATTCGTGATCTGAATATTCGGAGGCACCGGTGTCGTCGGCCTTGATGCATTGTCCATGACTTCAGGCTTTGGGCTTGACACATTGAACGTATAAGGCGATTTCTGATTGTTCCAGCTTCTCTGCGACGACGGCTGACTTACTGTTTTTCTTGCTGAGTCTTTGAGTGGTGGCAATTTGATCGGCTCGAATAGTTTCCGAGCGGCCGCTGCACGCTCTGACATTGACTCACTGAATTATAAATCAAAGTCACCAACTACTCCATCGAGTATCGACGTACACACACATTTGCCTTTGTGTTGATTCTTGTTGGACGGTTCGTGGCGTCGAAGTCATTGGTCGTCGTGACGACATCTTCGGTGAATTTTCCGAGACTTTTGTGTGAACAACATCGCTGTTGCAGTCCCTGTTGCTGAGTAGGTCTACAACAAGTTTGTATGGCGAGCAAATGCGGTTGATGTGACGTGATGTCATTGTCTTTGCTTACCTACTTGTTGTTGTGCTACTTCAGACGTTTGTGTCTCTCGCAGTGTTTCTCTGAAGGCGGCCGTGCTGTGAGGAGTCGCACACAAGAGACCGGACGTGGACGGTCTCATGGCCGTCGGATTGAGCGCGTTGGCCAGGAACGGGTCCTTGAAGATCTCATTGATTGAGATTCGTTCGTCCGTTCTGATGGCCAACATCTTGCGTATGAGCTGCTTGCATTCTAGTGACAAACAGTCAGTTGAGAGATTGTACACGTTGATGTCATTGTTGTACTGGCGTTTGCTTGTCTGGTGGTTTGTGTTTTCTTTTGCTGTATTTTTGTGGTAGTTGGTGTGTCTGTTTGTTTGCTGTTTGTCTGTTTGTTTGTCTGTTTGTTTGCTTGTTTGTTTGTTTGTTTGGTTGGTTGTTTGCTTATTTGTCTGTATGTTTGTTTGTTTGTTTGTTTGGTTGTTTGCTTGTTTGTTTGTCTGTTTGTTTTTCTGTGTTTGTTTGTCTGTTTGCTTGTCTGTTTGCTTGTTTGTCTGTTTGTCTGTTTGCTTGTTTGTCTGTTTGTCTGTTTGTTTGCTCGTGCATCTGTTTGCTTGTTGTTTGTTTGCCTGTTTGTCTGTTTGTTTGCTTGTTTGCCTGTTTGTCTGTTTGTTTGTCTGTTGCTTGTTTATCTGTTTGTTTTATGTTGCCATGTTTGTCTGTATATTTGTTTGTCCATCTTTGTGTTTGTTTCTTTGTCTTTTTGCTTGTTTTTTGTTTTTTTGTCTATCTGTTTGTCTCAATCAAATGTCACTGTTCAACTTGTCTGTCTTTGCCTCACTGTCACTTATTTACACAAACTTAACCTAACCAAGAAATGACACTATTTCTTTACACAAGAAGCTGTAGACTTTGGACGTAAGCATTTAAATTAAGAGTCTGCTTTGCATCTGTCTTGTAATCACATCTGTCATCTTTTTATTGCTAACCTTGTGAAACACGCTTTGAGAACTGCAGTCTGCCGTGTATCTGTCTCAAGAGAGTTCGAACATTTGAATCACTGAATGGCAGCCTGCCATTTACCATGGCATACAACATAATTCCTCTAGACAAAAGGGCAATCATATTAAACCATTGATTATGTAATACTTGTGTTATATGGTATGTATGTAGTAGAGCCAGGGAGCATTTGCTGAGGCTTGGATTATGTGTAGGTGGGGTTATCCGGGTATTTGTTTATGATTGCTAGGGGTGAGTAAGGTGTTGGTCTTACACACTCCAGATGTCTGTTGATGGACCATCGTATGGTTCTCCGTTGAGGATTTGTGGTGAGGCGTATGCGTATGATCCACAGAAAGTCTCCAGGCATTGACCAAACTTGTACTTTCGTGCAAACCCGAAGTCGGTGAGCTTGATGTTGTCGCTTTTATCAAGAAGAATGTTCTCACATTTGAGATCTCTGCAGTGGGTGAAAGCAATCAGATTGAATGTTTATCTGTCTGTCTGTCTCTGTCTGTCTGTCTGTCTGTCTGTTTGTCGGATTGCCTGTCTGTCTGTCTGTCTGTTGGATTGCCTGTCTGTCTGTCTGTTGGATTGCCTGTCTGTCTGTCTGTCTGTCTGTCTGTCGGCTTGCCTGTCTGTCTGTCTGTCTGTGTCTGTCTGTCTGTGTCTGTCTGTCTGTCTGTTTGTCTGTCTGTCCGTCTTTGTGTTTGTTGTGACTAATGTCTGTACCTTTTTTGTGTCTATTCACTACACTTACCTATGAACTACTCCTTTGTCATGGCAGTGCTGCAAACCCATCAATAGTTGCCCAAGAATTCTCCTTGCCTCGACCTCCTGCAGTGACCCTCTCTTGTTAATATAATCCAACAGATCTCCACCCTCAGCCAACTCCATCACAAAATACACCTTACTGTCTGTCTCCAATATCTCAAACACCTCAATCTAAACAACAAAGCTCCCAACCTCCGAGAGTACACACACGCACACACACACACACACACACACACACA
>NC_085101.1:5356659-5359159 GCF_963422355.1 Corticium candelabrum | reverse complement strand
GCGGGAATGTGGAAGCTAATGTCTCTTCTCAAGCTTCTTCCACTGGTACTCAACCCACACCCGTTTCATCAACGATGTTCCTGGACTCCACACTTTCTCAGAACATAAATCTGGACCTGGAAACTACTGCGTGGAAGTACATCCAGGATCTTACAGGAGAAGACATTCTGAAAGCTGCACCTCCCAGAGTTGTTCAAACTATCCATCCTACAGTCAAAGCAGGATTCCAAGATTGCTGTGTCGTAGCACTTGGAAAGATTTGTGTTGATCCCTCTGATGAGTTAGCATGGAAACTCCTGTTTCTACTGCCTTGCATGCTCCTCACTCCTCTGGTGAGAGGAGGAAAACATGGTTTATGTGATGTGAAGGCTGCTTACCACCAGTTTCTCAGCTGGAATTGGTCGGACCTTAATGGGAAGTCACCCACTACTGGAGATAATGCAAGAAAAGCGGCTGCTCTTAGGCTGGTGAGATGCCGAGAGTTGTCACGTGTGTTTAGAATTCTAACCAGTAACGGTCTGGCTCCATCCACTGGGGATACAGCAAGGAAGTTGATCTCCAAACACCCTTCCAGATCTTCAGTGCTTTCCCTCCACCCAATGTTAGTTGTGAGTCGATCACCTTGTCTAGGTCGTTACTTTTAGATTCAATCAGTCAAGCTCCACGTGGATCTGGTGCTGGTCCTAGTGGTTGGCGTTTCGAGCATTTTAAAGTCCTACTGGAAAATGAGGATACTGCGGATGGTCTTTTCTCTGCCTGTTCGGCATTTGCTAAGGTAACATTGCTTGATGTCGCTGCCACCCTCTTTTCTTTTCAAGACTGATCGCTCTGCGCAAGCCAAATGGTGATGTGAGACCCATTGCCATCGGGGAATCTATTCGCCGACTTACAGCCAGGACTATTTGTTCACAAAAAGGAAGAGTTTACTGAAGTTTCTGTCCCATTCAGCATGGTGTGTCTACGAAATGTGGTACAGAGTTGATAGCGCATCATATAAGTCGAAGTCGGATGTTAAGAACGCGTTCAATTCTGTCAGCAGAGACCAGATCATGGAACAAGTTTCTCTTACCTTTCCTGACTTGTACAACCATGTGATTCAAATGTATGGCAAACCCAGCTCCCTTACCTTCATGCAGGGTTCCTCTACCGTAATAATTCCATCTGAGGAGGGAGTTCATCAAGAAGATCCTCTGGGTCCTGTTCCTTTTGCCACGGCCATTCATCCAGTCTTAACTAAGATTCAGAACCCCACTCAAGTACGCTTACTGACCTACCTGGATGATGTATTTTTGCTGGGATGGGCAAAATCTGTTTTGGCTGCGTTTCATGACTTGAACGAGACCTCAGCCATCAATCTGGTTATAGCAGACAAAAAGTGCAAGATATTCTCTCCATTGTCCTCGACTGCTGTTGAAGGGTTTAATGGAGTTTCTGTGTCTTGTAAGGGTGCACTCTTCCTTGGTTCTCCAAATGGTTCGATGTCATTTATTACGTCCTCTTGTGCCACCATAGCCCAGTAAAAGCTCTCACTGTGCAATCAGCTTACCAAATTGAATGATGTTCAGAGTGCAATGCTGTTATTACGATGCTGCTACATCCCCAACCTTAACCATTTGGCCCGGACAGTCCATTCTGATTTGCTAGTTCATGCTTCTACAATCCATGACTCTGGGACAGAAGAAACCCTTTCTTACCTCTTAGGCTATGACATGGTTGATGACAGGATTTGGCATCAGGCTTCTTTACCCATCAGAATGGGCAGTTTTGAAATGATTTCTTTCCTGTCAGTGAGACAACCAGCTTTTGTTGCATCCTGGGCCAATAGTTTTACAGAGCTGTCATTCCGATTCCCTGTTTTACGACCTATCATCGACATTCTCTTGAGCTCAACCTCCCCAATCAGTGAGGCCATAGCAAGGTCTGTCCCTCCAGGAAAACATCTCTGACTACCTGCCATGTGCTGGGAAAGTTCAGCAAAGCCTATCTTCTGTCACTGCTTTCTTCCAATTCTCAGTATCTACTCGAAAATGCCCCCACTTTCAGAGATGCAGCCCGCCTACGCTCAACAACAGGTAAGGGCGCTGGGGCTTGGCTTATCGCTATCCCTACATTGGAAATGTTTGCACTCAATTCTTGCGATTTTCGCTTGGCGTCCTTCCTTCGTTTGGGTTTGCCCATAGCCTTCTCCAGCTGGACATCGACATGCAATTGTGGAGCTCTTATAGATGACAGTGGATACCATTAGCTGACCTGTAAGACTGGTGATGGGCCGGTATGGTCTCACGAATTGATTTCGTCCATCTGGTCTGATTGTTTCCGTGGGTTGCATATCCACCACCACACGGAGCCGAGTAGTTGTTATACAACTACAGACAACAGACCAGACGTTGCAAGTGTAGTCCTCATTTTGTTTTACACGAGTTTCAGTTTTAGCTTAGTTTAGTTGATGAGCACTACTAGTAGTTGGACAGTACATAGTAGTACCCTACATTGTGAAATG